>NW_026800157.1:300000-406328 GCF_032191835.1 Heteronotia binoei
ATGTTTTTCCATTCTCCATTATAGCCTATGAGATTCATTAGAATGAATGGGCCCATATGGTAAGGGTAAGGGTTAGGGTTAGAGTTCAGGACACACTTATGTTTGGGTGAATATTGGGGTTGGGTTTAGGGTTGGGTAAGATGTATTTTTAATATCACACTGAATGCTACACTCTTGATGGGGAAAAATTTTGGATGTTTTTCCATTCTCCATTATAGCCTATGAGATTCATTAGAATGAATGGGCCCATATGGTAAGGGTTAGGGTTAGGGTTAGAGTTCAGGACACACTTATGTTTGGGTGACTATTGGGGTTGGGTTTAGGGTTGGGTAAGATGTATTTTTAATATCACACTGAATGGTACACTCTTGATGGCGAAAAATTTTGGATGCTTTTCCATTCTCCATTATAGCCTATGAGATTCATTAGAATGAATGGGCCCATATGCTAAGAGTTAGGGTTAGAGTTCAGGACACACTTATGTTTGGGTGAATATTGGGGTTGGGTTTAGGGTTGGGTAAGATGTATTTTTAATATCACACTGAATGGTACACTCTTGATGGCGAAAATTTTTGGATGTTTTTCCATTCTCCATTATAGCCTATGAGATTCATTAGAATGAATGGGCCCATATGGTAAGGGTTAGGGTTAGGGTTAGAGTTCAGGACACACTTATGTTTGGGTGAATATTGGGGTTGGGTTTAGGGTTGGGTAAGATGTATTTTTAATATCACACTGAATGCTACACTCTTGATGGGGAAAAATTTTGGATGTTTTTCCATTCTCCATTATAGCCTATGAGATTCATTAGAATGAATGGGCCCATATGGTAATGGTTAGGGTTAGGGTTAGAGTTCAGGACACATTTATGTTTAGGTGAATATTGGGGTTGGGTTTAGGGTTGGGTAAGATGTATTTTTAATATCACACTGAATGGTACACTCTTGATGGCGAAAAATTTTGGATGTTTTTCCATTCTCCATTATAGCCTATGAGATTCATTAGAATGAATGGGCCCATATGGTAAGGGTAAGGGTTAGGGTTAGAGTTCAGGACACACTTATGTTTGGGTGAATATTGGGGTTGGGTTTAGGGTTGGGTAAGATGTATTTTTAATATCACACTGAATGCTACACTCTTGATGGGGAAAAATTTTGGATGTTTTTCCATTCTCCATTATAGCCTATGAGATTCATTAGAATGAATGGGCCCATATGGTAAGGGTTAGGGTTAGGGTTAGAGTTCAGGACACACTTATGTTCGGGTGAATATTGGGCTTTGGTTTAGGGTTGGGTAAGATATATTTTTAATATCACACTGAATGCTACACTCTTGATGGCGAAAAATTTTGGATGTTTTTCCATTCTCCATTATAGCCTATGAGATTCATTAGAATGAATGGGCCCATATGGTAAGGGTTAGGGTTAGGGTTAGAGTTCAGGACACGCTCATGTTCGGGTGAATATTGGGCTTTGGTTTAGGGTTGGGTAAGATGTTTTTTTAATATCACACTGAATGCTACACTATTGATGGCGAAAAATTTTGGATGTTTTTCCATTCTCCATTATAGCCTATGAGATTCATTAGAATGAATGGGCCCATATGGTAAGGGTTAGGGTTAGGGTTCAGGACACACTTATGTTTGGGTGAATATTGGGCTTTGGTTTAGGGTTGGGTAAGATGTATTTTTAATATCACACTGAATGGTACACTCCTGATGGGGAAAAATTTTGGATGTTTTTCCATTATCCATTATAGCCTATGAGATTCATTGGAATGAATGGGCCCATATGGTAAGGGTTAGGGTTAGGGTTAGAGTTCAGGACACACTCATGTTCGGGTGAATATTGGGCTTTGGTTTAGGGTTGGGTAAGATGTATTTTTAATATCACACTGAATGGTACACTCTTGATGGCGAAAAATTTTGAATGTTTTTCCATTCTCCATTATAGCCTATGAGATTCATTAGAATGAATGGGCCCATATGGTAAGGGTTAGGGTTAGGGTTAGAGTTCAGGACACACTTATGTTTGGGTGAATATTGGGGTTGGGTTTAGGGTTGGGTAAGATGTATTTTTAATATCACACTGAATGCTACACTCTTGATGGGGAAAAATTTTGGATGTTTTTCCATTCTCCATTATAGCCTATGAGATTCATTAGAATGAATGGGCCCATATGGTAAGGGTTAGGGTTAGAGTTCAGGACACACTTATGTTTGGGTGAATATTGGGGTTGGGTTTAGGGTTGGGTAAGATGTATTTTTAATATCACACTGAATGGTACACTCTTGATGGCGAAAAATTTTGGATGTTTTTCCATTCTCCATTATAGCCTATGAGATTCATTAGAATGAATGGGCCCATATGGTAAGGGTTAGGGTTAGGGTTAGAGTTCAGGACACACTTATGTTTAAGTGAATATTGGGGTTGGGTTTAGGGTTGGGTAAGATGTATTTTTAATATCACACTGAATGGTACACTCTTGATGGCGAAAAATTTTGAATGTTTTTCAATTCTCCATTATAGCCTATGAGATTCATTAGAATGAATGGGCCCATATGGTAAGGGTTAGGGTTAGGGTTAGAGTTCAGGACACACTTATGTTTGGGTGAATATTGGGGTTGGGTTTAGGGTTGGGTAAGATGTATTTTTAATATCACACTGAATGGTACACTCTTGATGGCGAAAAATTTTGGATGTTTTTCCATTCTCCATTATAGCCTATGAGATTCATTAGAATGAATGGGCCCATATGCTAAGGGTTAGGGTTAGAGTTCAGGACACATTTATGTTTAGGTGAATATTGGGGTTGGGTTTAGGGTTGGGTAAGATGTATTTTTAATATCACACTGAATGGTACACTCTTGATGGCGAAAAATTTTGGATGTTTTTCCATTCTCCATTATAGCCTATGAGATTCATTAGAATGAATGGGCCCATATGGTAAGGGTAAGGGTTAGGGTTAGAGTTCAGGACACACTTATGTTTGGGTGAATATTGGGGTTGGGTTTAGGGTTGGGTAAGATGTATTTTTAATATCACACTTAATGCTACACTCTTGATGGGGAAAAATTTTGGATGTTTTTCCATTCTCCATTATAGCCTATGAGATTCATTAGAATGAATGGGCCCATATGGTAAGGGTTAGGGTTAGGGTTAGAGTTCAGGACACACTTATGTTTGGGTGACTATTGGGGTTGGGTTTAGGGTTGGGTAAGATGTATTTTTAATATCACACTGAATGGTACACTCTTGATGGCGAAAAATTTTGGATGCTTTTCCATTCTCCATTATAGCCTATGAGATTCATTAGAATGAATGGGCCCATATGCTAAGAGTTAGGGTTAGAGTTCAGGACACACTTATGTTTGGGTGAATATTGGGGTTGGGTTTAGGGTTGGGTAAGATGTATTTTTAATATCACACTGAATGGTACACTCTTGATGGCGAAAATTTTTGGATGTTTTTCCATTCTCCATTATAGCCTATGAGATTCATTAGAATGAATGGGCCCATATGGTAAGGGTTAGGGTTAGGGTTAGAGTTCAGGACACACTTATGTTTGGGTGAATATTGGGGTTGGGTTTAGGGTTGGGTAAGATGTATTTTTAATATCACACTGAATGCTACACTCTTGATGGGGAAAAATTTTGGATGTTTTTCCATTCTCCATTATAGCCTATGAGATTCATTAGAATGAATGGGCCCATATGGTAATGGTTAGGGTTAGGGTTAGAGTTCAGGACACATTTATGTTTAGGTGAATATTGGGGTTGGGTTTAGGGTTGGGTAAGATGTATTTTTAATATCACACTGAATGGTACACTCTTGATGGCGAAAAATTTTGGATGTTTTTCCATTCTCCATTATAGCCTATGAGATTCATTAGAATGAATGGGCCCATATGGTAAGGGTAAGGGTTAGGGTTAGAGTTCAGGACACACTTATGTTTGGGTGAATATTGGGGTTGGGTTTAGGGTTGGGTAAGATGTATTTTTAATATCACACTGAATGCTACACTCTTGATGGGGAAAAATTTGGATGTTTTTCCATTCTCCATTATAGCCTATGAGATTCATTAGAATGAATGGGCCCATATGGTAAGGGTTAGGGTTAGGGTTAGAGTTCAGGACACACTTATGTTTGGGTGAATATTGGGGTTGGGTTTAGGGTTGGGTAAGATGTATTTTTAATATCACACTGAATGGTACACTCTTGATGGCGAAAAATTTTGGATGCTTTTCCATTCTCCATTATAGCCTATGAGATTCATTAGAATGAATGGGCCCATATGCTAAGAGTTAGGGTTAGAGTTCAGGACACACTTATGTTTGGGTGAATATTGGGGTTGGGTTTAGGGTTGGGTAAGATGTATTTTTAATATCACACTGAATGGTACACTCTTGATGGCGAAAATTTTTGGATGTTTTTCCATTCTCCATTATAGCCTATGAGATTCATTAGAATGAATGGGCCCATATGGTAAGGGTTAGGGTTAGGGTTAGAGTTCAGGACACACTTATGTTTTGGTGAATATTGGGGTTGGGTTTAGGGTTGGGTAAGATGTATTTTTAATATCACACTGAATGGTACACTCTTGATGGCGAAAAATTTTGGATGTTTTTCCATTCTCCATTATAGCCTATGAGATTCATTAGAATGAATGGGCCCATATGGTAAGGGTTAGGGTTAGGGTTAGAGTTCAGGACACACTTATGTTTAAGTGAATATTGGGGTTGGGTTTAGGGTTGGGTAAGATGTATTTTTAATATCACACTGAATGCTACACTCTTGATGGGGAAAAATTTTGGATGTTTTTCCATTCTCCATTATAGCCTATGAGATTCATTAGAATGAATGGGCCCATATGGTAAGGGTTAGGGTTAGGGTTAGAGTTCAGGACACACTCATGTTCGGGTGAATATTGGGCTTTGGTTTAGGGTTGGGTAAGATGTATTTTTAATATCACACTGAATGGTACACTCTTGATGGCGAAAAATTTTGAATGTTTTTCCATTCTCCATTATAGCCTATGAGATTCATTAGAATGAATGGGCCCATATGGTAAGGGTTAGGGTTAGGGTTAGAGTTCAGGACACACTTATGTTTGGGTGAATATTGGGGTTGGGTTTAGGGTTGGGTAAGATGTATTTTTAATATCACACTGAATGCTACACTCTTGATGGGGAAAAATTTTGGATGTTTTTCCATTCTCCATTATAGCCTATGAGATTCATTAGAATGAATGGGCCCATATGGTAAGGGTTAGGGTTAGGGTTAGAGTTCAGGACACACTTATGTTCGGGTGAATATTGGGGTTGGGTTTAGGGTTGGGTAAGATGTATTTTTAATATCACACTGAATGGTACACTCTTGATGGGGAAAAATTTTGGATGTTTTTCCATTCTCCATTATAGCCTATGAGATTCATTAGAATGAATGGGCCCATATGGTAATGGTTAGGGTTAGGGTTAGAGTTCAGGACACATTTATGTTTAGGTGAATATTGGGGTTGGGTTTAGGGTTGGGTAAGATGTATTTTTAATATCACACTGAATGGTACACTCTTGATGGCGAAAAATTTTGGATGTTTTTCCATTCTCCATTATAGCCTATGAGATTCATTAGAATGAATGGGCCCATATGGTAAGGGTAAGGGTTAGGGTTAGAGTTCAGGACACACTTATGTTTGGGTGAATATTGGGGTTGGGTTTAGGGTTGGGTAAGATGTATTTTTAATATCACACTGAATGGTACACTCTTGATGGCGAAAAATTTTGGATGCTTTTCCATTCTCCATTATAGCCTATGAGATTCATTAGAATGAATGGGCCCATATGCTAAGAGTTAGGGTTAGAGTTCAGGACACACTTATGTTTGGGTGAATATTGGGGTTGGGTTTAGGGTTGGGTAAGATGTATTTTTAATATCACACTGAATGGTACACTCTTGATGGCGAAAAATTTTGGATGTTTTTCCATTCTCCATTATAGCCTATGAGATTCATTAGAATGAATGGGCCCATATGGTAAGGGTTAGGGTTAGGGTTAGAGTTCAGGACACACTTATGTTTGGGTGAATATTGGGGTTGGGTTTAGGGTTGGGTAAGATGTATTTTTAATATCACACTGAATGGTACACTCTTGATGGCGAAAAATTTTGGATGCTTTTCCATTCTCCATTATAGACTATGAGATTCATTAGAATGAATGGGCCCATATGCTAAGAGTTAGGGTTAGAGTTCAGGACACACTTATGTTTGGGTGAATATTGGGGTTGGGTTTAGGGTTGGGTAAGATGTATTTTTAATATCACACTGAATGGTACACTCTTGATGGCGAAAATTTTTGGATGTTTTTCCATTCTCCATTATAGCCTATGAGATTCATTAGAATGAATGGGCCCATATGGTAAGGGTTAGGGTTAGGGTTAGAGTTCAGGACACACTTATGTTTTGGTGAATATTGGGGTTGGGTTTAGGGTTGGGTAAGATGTATTTTTAATATCACACTGAATGGTACACTCTTGATGGCGAAAAATTTTGGATGTTTTTCCATTCTCCATTATAGCCTATGAGATTCATTAGAATGAATGGGCCCATATGGTAAGGGTTAGGGTTAGGGTTAGAGTTCAGGACACACTTATGTTTAGGTGAATATTGGGGTTGGGTTTAGGGTTGGGTAAGATGTATTTTTAATATCACACTGAATGGTACACTCTTGATGGCGAAAATTTTTGGATGTTTTTCCATTCTCCATTATAGCCTATGAGATTCATTAGAATGAATGGGCCCATATGGTAAGGGTTAGGGTTAGGGTTAGAGTTCAGGACACACTCATGTTCGGGTGAATATTGGGCTTTGGTTTAGGGTTGGGTAAAATGTATTTTTAATATCACACTGAATGGTACACTCTTGGTAAGGGTTAGGGTTAGGGTTGGGTAAAATGTATTTTTAATATCACACTGAATGGTACACTCTTGGTAATGGTACATATGGTAAGGGTTAGGGTTAGGGTTAGAGTTCAGGACACACTTATGTTTGGGTGAATATTGGGGTTGGGTTTAGGGTTGGGTAAGATGTATTTTTAATATCACACTGAATGGTACACTCTTGATGGGGAAAAATTTTGGATGTTTTTCCATTCTCCATTATAGCCTATGAGATTCATTAGAATGAATGGGCGCATATGGTAAGGGTTAGGGTTAGGGTTAGAGTTCAGTACACACTCATGTTCGGGTGAATATTGGGGTTGGGTTTAGGGTTGGATAATATGTATTTTTAATATCACACTGAATGGTACACTCTTGATGGCGAAAAATTTTGGATGTTTTTCCATTCTCCATTATAGCCTATGAGATTCATTAGAATGAATGGGCGCATATGGTAAGGGTTAGGGTTAGGGTTAGAGTTCAGGACACACTTATGTTCGGGTGAATATTGGGCTTTGGTTTAGGGTTGGGTAAGATGCATTTTTAATATCACACTAAATGCTACACTATTGATGGCGAAAATTTTTGGATGTTTTTCCATTCTCCATTATAGCCTATGAGTTTCTTTAGAATGAATGGGCGCATATGGTAAGGGTTAGGGTTAGGGTTAGAGTTCAGGACACACTTATGTTCGGGTGAATATTGGGGTTGGGTTTAGGGTTGGGTAAGATGTATTTTTAGTATCACACTGAATGGTACACTCTTGATGGCGAAAAATTTTGGATGTTTTTCCATTCTCCATTATAGCCTATGAGATTCATTAGAATGAATGGGCCCATATGGTAAGGGTTAGGGTTAGGGTTAGAGTTCAGGACACACTTATGTTTGGGTGAATATTGGGGTTGGGTTTAGGGTTGGGTAAGATGTATTTTTAATATCACACTGAATGGTACACTCTTGATGGGGAAAAATTTTGGATGTTTTTCCATTCTCCATTATAGCCTATGAGATACATTAGAATGAATGGGCCCATATGGTAAGGGTTAGGGTTAGGGTTAGAGTTCAGGACACACTCATGTTCGGGTGAATATTGGGGTTGGGTTTAGGGTTGGATAATATGTATTTTTAATATCACACTGAATGGTACATTCTTGATGGCGAAAATTTTGGATGTTTTTCCATTCTCCATTATAGCCTATGAGATTCATTAGAATGAATGGGCGCATATGGTAAGGGTTAGGGTTAGGGTTAGAGTTCAGGACACACTTATGTTCGGGTGAATATTGGGCTTTGGTTTAGGGTTGGGTAAGATGCATTTTTAATATCACACTGAATGCTACACTATTGATGGCGAAAATTTTTGATGTTTTTCCATTCTCCATTATAGCCTATGAGTTTCTTTAGAATGAATGGGCGCATATGGTAAGGGTTAGGGTTAGGGTTAGAGTTCAGGACACACTTATGTTCGGGTGAATATTGGGGTTGGGTTTAGGGTTGGGTAAGATGTATTTTTAATATCACACTGAATGGTACACTCTTGATGGCGAAAAATTTTGGATGTTTTTCCATTCTCCATTATAGCCTATGAGATTCATTAGAATGAATGGGCCCATATGGTAAGGGTTAGGGTTAGGGTTAGAGTTCAGGACACACTTATGTTTGGGTGAATATTGGGGTTGGGTTTAGGGTTGGGTAAGATGTATTTTTAATATCACACTGAATGGTACACTCTTAATGGGGAATAATATTGGATGTTTTTCCATTCTCCATTATAGCCTATGAGATTCATTAGAATGAATGGGCCCATATGGTAAGGGTTAGGGTTAGGGTTAGAGTTCAGGACACACTTATGTTTAAGTGAATATTGGGGTTGGGTTTAGGGTTGGGTAAGATGTATTTTTAATATCACACTGAATGGTACACTCTTGATGGGGAAAAATTTTGGATGTTTTTCCATTCTCCATTATAGCCTATGAGATACATTAGAATGAATGGGCCCATATGGTAAGGGGTTAGGGTTAGGGTTAGAGTTCAGGACACACTCATGTTCGGGTGAATATTGGGGTTGGGTTTAGGGTTGGATAATATGTATTTTTAATATCACACTGAATGGTACACTCTTGATGGCGAAAAATTTTGGATGTTTTTCCATTCTCCATTATAGCCTATGAGATTCATTAGAATGAATGGGCGCATATGGTAAGGGTTAGGGTTAGGGTTAGAGTTCAGGACACACTTATGTTCGGGTGAATATTGGGCTTTGGTTTAGGGTTGGGTAAGATGCATTTTTAATATCACACTGAATGCTACACTATTGATGGCGAAAATTTTTGGATGTTTTTCCATTCTCCATTATAGCCTATGAGTTTCTTTAGAATGAATGGGCGCATATGGTAAGGGTTAGGGTTAGGGTTAGAGTTCAGGACACAGTTATGTTCGGGTGAATATTGGGGTTTGGTTTAGGGTTGGGTAAGATGTATTTTTAATATCACACTGAATGCTACACTCTTGATGGCGAAAAATTTTGGATGTTTTTCCATTCTCCATTATAGCCTATGAGATTCATTAGAATGAATGGGCCCATATGGTAAGGGTTAGGGTTAGGGTTAGAGTTCAGGACACACTTATGTTTAAGTGAATATTGCGGTTGGGTTTAGGGTTGGGTAAGATGTATTTTTAATATCACACTGAATGGTACACTCTTGATGGGGAAAAATTTTGGATGTTTTTCCATTCTCCATTATAGCCTCTGAGATTCATTAGAATGAATGAGCCCATATGGTAAGGGTTAGGGTTAGGGTTAGAGTTCAGGACACACTTATGTTTGGGTGAATATTGGGGTTGGGTTTAGGGTTGGGTAAGATATATTTTTAATATCACACTGAATGCTACACTCTTGATGGCGAAAAAATTTGGATGTTTTTCCATTCTCCATTATAGCCTCTGAGATTCATTAGAATGAATGGGCCCATATGGTAAGGGTTAGGGTTAGGGTTAGAGTTCAGGACACACTTATGTTTGGGTGAATATTGGGGTTGGGTTTAGGGTTGGGTAAGATGTATTTTTAATATCACACTGAATGGTACACTCTTAATGGGGAATAATATTGGATGTTTTTCCATTCTCCATTGTAGCCTAGGAGATTCATTAGAATGAATGGGCCCATATGGTAAGGGTTAGGGTTAGGGTTAGAGTTCAGGACACAGTTATGTTCGGGTGAATATTGGGGTTTGGTTTAGGGTTGGGTAAGATGTATTTTTAATATCACACTGAATGCTACACTCTTGATGGCGAAAAATTTTGGATGTTTTTCCATTCTCCATTATAGCCTATGAGATTCATTAGAATGAATGGGCCCATATGGTAAGGGTTAGGGTTAGGGTTAGAGTTCAGGACACACTTATGTTTAAGTGAATATTGCGGTTGGGTTTAGGGTTGGGTAAGATGTATTTTTAATATCACACTGAATGGTACACTCTTGATGGGGAAAAATTTTGGATGTTTTTCCATTCTCCATTATAGCCTCTGAGATTCATTAGAATGAATGAGCCCATATGGTAAGGGTTAGGGTTAGGGTTAGAGTTCAGGACACACTTATGTTTGGGTGAATATTGGGGTTGGGTTTAGGGTTGGGTAAGATATATTTTTAATATCACACTGAATGCTACACTCTTGATGGCGAAAAAATTTGGATGTTTTTCCATTCTCCATTATAGCCTATGAGATTCATGAGAATGAATGGGCCCATATGGTAAGGGTTAGGGTTAGGGCTAGAGTTCAGGACACACTTATGTTTTGGTGAATATTGGGGTTGGGTTTAGGGTTGGGTAAGATGTATTTTTAATATCACACTGAATGGTACACTCTTGATGGCGAAAAATTTTGGATGTTTTTCCATTCTCCATTATAGCCTATGAGATTCATTAGAATGAATGCGCCCATATGGTAAGGGTTAGGGTTAGGGTTAGAGTTCAGGACACACTTATGTTTAGCTGAATATTGGGGTTGGGTTTAGGGTTGGGTAAGATGTATTTTTAATATCACACTGAATGGTACACTCTTGATGGCGAAAATTTTTGGATGTTTTTCCATTCTCCATTATAGCCTATGAGATTCATTAGAATGAATGGGCCCATATGGTAAGGGTTAGGGTTAGGTTTAGAGTTCAGGACACACTCATGTTCGGGTGAATATTGGGCTTTGGTTTAGGGTTGGGTAAAATGTATTTTTAATATCACACTGAATGGTACACTCTTGATGGCGAAAAATTTTGGATGTTTTTCCATTCTCCATTATAGCCTATGAGATTCATTAGAATGAATGGGCGCATATGGTAAGGGTTAGGGTTAGGGTTAGAGTTCAGGACACACTTATGTTTGGGTGAATATTGGGGTTGTGTTTAGGGTTGGGTAAGATGTATTTTTAATATCACACTGAATGGTACACTCTTGATGGGGAAAAATTTTGGATGTTTTTCCATTCTCCATTATAGCCTCTGAGATTCATTAGAATGAATGAGCCCATATGGTAAGGGTTAGGGTTAGGGTTAGAGTTCAGGACACACTTATGTTTGGGTGAATATTGGGGTTGGGTTTAGGGTTGGGTAAGATATATTTTTAATATCACACTGAATGCTACACTCTTGATGGCGAAAAAATTTGGATGTTTTTCCATTCTCCATTATAGCCTCTGAGATTCATTAGAATGAATGGGCCCATATGGTAAGGGTTAGGGTTAGGGTTAGAGTTCAGGACACACTTATGTTTGGGTGAATATTGGGGTTGGGTTTAGGGTTGGGTAAGATGTATTTTTAATATCACACTGAATGGTACACTCTTAATGGGGAATAATATTGGATGTTTTTCCATTCTCCATTGTAGCCTAGGAGATTCATTAGAATGAATGGGCCCATATGGTAAGGGTTAGGGTTAGGGTTAGAGTTCAGGACACAGTTATGTTCGGGTGAATATTGGGGTTTGGTTTAGGGTTGGGTAAGATGTATTTTTAATATCACACTGAATGCTACACTCTTGATGGCGAAAAATTTTGGATGTTTTTCCATTCTCCATTATAGCCTATGAGATTCATTAGAATGAATGGGCCCATATGGTAAGGGTTAGGGTTAGGGTTAGAGTTCAGGACACACTTATGTTTAAGTGAATATTGCGGTTGGGTTTAGGGTTGGGTAAGATGTATTTTTAATATCACACTGAATGGTACACTCTTGATGGGGAAAAATTTTGGATGTTTTTCCATTCTCCATTATAGCCTCTGAGATTCATTAGAATGAATGAGCCCATATGGTAAGGGTTAGGGTTAGGGTTAGAGTTCAGGACACACTTATGTTTGGGTGAATATTGGGGTTGGGTTTAGGGTTGGGTAAGATATATTTTTAATATCACACTGAATGCTACACTCTTGATGGCGAAAAAATTTGGATGTTTTTCCATTCTCCATTATAGCCTATGAGATTCATGAGAATGAATGGGCCCATATGGTAAGGGTTAGGGTTAGGGCTAGAGTTCAGGACACACTTATGTTTTGGTGAATATTGGGGTTGGGTTTAGGGTTGGGTAAGATGTATTTTTAATATCACACTGAATGGTACACTCTTGATGGCGAAAAATTTTGGATGTTTTTCCATTCTCCATTATAGCCTATGAGATTCATTAGAATGAATGCGCCCATATGGTAAGGGTTAGGGTTAGGGTTAGAGTTCAGGACACACTTATGTTTAGCTGAATATTGGGGTTGGGTTTAGGGTTGGGTAAGATGTATTTTTAATATCACACTGAATGGTACACTCTTGATGGCGAAAATTTTTGGATGTTTTTCCATTCTCCATTATAGCCTATGAGATTCATTAGAATGAATGGGCCCATATGGTAAGGGTTAGGGTTAGGTTTAGAGTTCAGGACACACTCATGTTCGGGTGAATATTGGGCTTTGGTTTAGGGTTGGGTAAAATGTATTTTTAATATCACACTGAATGGTACACTCTTGATGGCGAAAAATTTTGGATGTTTTTCCATTCTCCATTATAGCCTATGAGATTCATTAGAATGAATGGGCGCATATGGTAAGGGTTAGGGTTAGGGTTAGAGTTCAGGACACACTTATGTTTGGGTGAATATTGGGGTTGTGTTTAGGGTTGGGTAAGATGTATTTTTAATATCACACTGAATGGTACACTCTTGATGGGGAAAAATTTTGGATGTTTTTCCATTCTCCATTATAGCCTCTGAGATTCATTAGAATGAATGAGCCCATATGGTAAGGGTTAGGGTTAGGGTTAGAGTTCAGGACACACTTATGTTTGGGTGAATATTGGGGTTTTGTTTAGGGTTGGGTAAGATGTATTTTTAATATCACACTGAATGGTACACTCTTGATGGGGAAAAATTTTGGATGTTTTTCCATTCTCCATTATAGCCTCTGAGATTCATTAGAATGAATGAGCCCATATGGTAAGGGTTAGGGTTAGGGTTAGAGTTCAGGACACACTTATGTTTGGGTGAATATTGGGGTTGGGTTTAGGGTTGGGTAAGATATATTTTTAATATCACACTGAATGCTACACTCTTGATGGCGAAAAAATTTGGATGTTTTTCCATTCTCCATTATAGCCTCTGAGATTCATTAGAATGAATGGGCCCATATGGTAAGGGTTAGGGTTAGGGTTAGAGTTCAGGACACACTTATGTTTGGGTGAATATTGGGGTTGGGTTTAGGGTTGGGTAAGATGTATTTTTAATATCACACTGAATGGTACACTCTTAATGGGGAATAATATTGGATGTTTTTCCATTCTCCATTGTAGCCTAGGAGATTCATTAGAATGAATGGGCCCATATGGTAAGGGTTAGGGTTAGGGTTAGAGTTCAGGACACAGTTATGTTCGGGTGAATATTGGGGTTTGGTTTAGGGTTGGGTAAGATGTATTTTTAATATCACACTGAATGCTACACTCTTGATGGCGAAAAATTTTGGATGTTTTTCCATTCTCCATTATAGCCTATGAGATTCATTAGAATGAATGGGCCCATATGGTAAGGGTTAGGGTTAGGGTTAGAGTTCAGGACACACTTATGTTTAAGTGAATATTGCGGTTGGGTTTAGGGTTGGGTAAGATGTATTTTTAATATCACACTGAATGGTACACTCTTGATGGGGAAAAATTTTGGATGTTTTTCCATTCTCCATTATAGCCTCTGAGATTCATTAGAATGAATGAGCCCATATGGTAAGGGTTAGGGTTAGGGTTAGAGTTCAGGACACACTTATGTTTGGGTGAATATTGGGGTTGGGTTTAGGGTTGGGTAAGATATATTTTTAATATCACACTGAATGCTACACTCTTGATGGCGAAAAAATTTGGATGTTTTTCCATTCTCCATTATAGCCTATGAGATTCATGAGAATGAATGGGCCCATATGGTAAGGGTTAGGGTTAGGGCTAGAGTTCAGGACACACTTATGTTTTGGTGAATATTGGGGTTGGGTTTAGGGTTGGGTAAGATGTATTTTTAATATCACACTGAATGGTACACTCTTGATGGCGAAAAATTTTGGATGTTTTTCCATTCTCCATTATAGCCTATGAGATTCATTAGAATGAATGCGCCCATATGGTAAGGGTTAGGGTTAGGGTTAGAGTTCAGGACACACTTATGTTTTGGTGAATATTGGGGTTGGGTTTAGGGTTGGGTAAGATGTATTTTTAATATCACACTGAATGGTACACTCTTGATGGCGAAAAATTTTGGATGTTTTTCCATTCTCCATTATAGCCTATGAGATTCATTAGAATGAATGCGCCCATATGGTAAGGGTTAGGGTTAGGGTTAGAGTTCAGGACACACTTATGTTTGGGTGAATATTGGGGTTGTGTTTAGGGTTGGGTAAGATGTATTTTTAATATCACACTGAATGGTACACTCTTAATGGGGAATAATATTGGATGTTTTTCCATTCTCCATTGTAGCCTAGGAGATTCATTAGAATGAATGGGCCCATATGGTAAGGGTTAGGGTTAGGGTTAGAGTTCAGGACACAGTTATGTTCGGGTGAATATTGGGGTTTGGTTTAGGGTTGGGTAAGATGTATTTTTAATATCACACTGAATGCTACACTCTTGATGGCGAAAAATTTTGGATGTTTTTCCATTCTCCATTATAGCCTATGAGATTCATTAGAATGAATGGGCCCATATGGTAAGGGTTAGGGTTAGGGTTAGAGTTCAGGACACACTTATGTTTAAGTGAATATTGCGGTTGGGTTTAGGGTTGGGTAAGATGTATTTTTAATATCACACTGAATGGTACACTCTTGATGGGGAAAAATTTTGGATGTTTTTCCATTCTCCATTATAGCCTCTGAGATTCATTAGAATGAATGAGCCCATATGGTAAGGGTTAGGGTTAGGGTTAGAGTTCAGGACACACTTATGTTTGGGTGAATATTGGGGTTGGGTTTAGGGTTGGGTAAGATATATTTTTAATATCACACTGAATGCTACACTCTTGATGGCGAAAAAATTTGGATGTTTTTCCATTCTCCATTATAGCCTATGAGATTCATGAGAATGAATGGGCCCATATGGTAAGGGTTAGGGTTAGGGCTAGAGTTCAGGACACACTTATGTTTTGGTGAATATTGGGGTTGGGTTTAGGGTTGGGTAAGATGTATTTTTAATATCACACTGAATGGTACACTCTTGATGGCGAAAAATTTTGGATGTTTTTCCATTCTCCATTATAGCCTATGAGATTCATTAGAATGAATGCGCCCATATGGTAAGGGTTAGGGTTAGGGTTAGAGTTCAGGACACACTTATGTTTAGCTGAATATTGGGGTTGGGTTTAGGGTTGGGTAAGATGTATTTTTAATATCACACTGAATGGTACACTCCTGATGGGGAAAAATTTTGGATGTTTTTCCATTCTCCATTATAGCCTATGAGATTCATTAGAATGAATGGGCCCATATGGTAAGGGTTAGGGTTAGGTTTAGAGTTCAGGACACACTCATGTTCGGGTGAATATTGGGCTTTGGTTTAGGGTTGGGTAAGATGTATTTTTAATATCACACTGAATGGTACACTCTTGATGGGGAAAAATTTTGGATGTTTTTCCATTCTCCATTATAGCCTATGAGATTCATTAGAATGAATGGGCCCATATGGTAAGGGTTAGGGTTAGGGTTAGAGTTCAGGACAGACTTATGTTTAAGTGAATATTGGGGTTGGGTAAGATGTATTTTTAATATCACACTGAATGGTACACTCTTGATGCGGAAAAATTTTGGATGTTTTTCCATTCTTCATTATAGCCTATGAGATTATTTAGAATGAATGGGCCCATATGGTAAGGGTTAGGGTTAGGGTTAGAGTTCAGGACACACTTATGTTCGGGTGAATATTGGGCTTTGGTTTAGGGTTGGGTAAGATGTATTTTTAATATCACACTGAATGGTACACTCTTGATGGCGAAAAATTTTGAATGTTTTTCCATTCTCCATTATAGCCTATGAGATTCATTAGAATGAATGGGCCCATATGGTAAGGGTTAGGGTTAGGGTTAGAGTTCAGGACACACTTATGTTTGGGTGAATATTGGGGTTGGGTTTAGGGTTGGGTAAGATGTATTTTTAATATCACACTGAATGCTACACTCTTGATGGGGAATAATATTGGATGTTTTTCCATTCTCCATTGTAGCCTAGGAGATTCATTGGAATGAATGGGCCCATATGGTAAGGGTTAGGGTTAGGGTTAGAGTTCAGGACACAGTTATGTTCGGGTGAATATTGGGGTTTGGTTTAGGGTTGGGTAAGATGTATTTTTAATATCACACTGAATGCTACACTCTTGATGGCGAAAAATTTTGGATGTTTTTCCATTCTCCATTATAGCCTATGAGATTCATTAGAATGAATGGGCCCATATGGTAAGGGTTAGGGTTAGGGTTAGAGTTCAGGACACACTTATGTTTAAGTGAATATTGCGGTTGGGTTTAGGGTTGGGTAAGATGTATTTTTAATATCACACTGAATGGTACACTCTTGATGGGGAAAAATTTTGGATGTTTTTCCATTCTCCATTATAGCCTCTGAGATTCATTAGAATGAATGAGCCCATATGGTAAGGGTTAGGGTTAGGGTTAGAGTTCAGGACACACTTATGTTTAGGTGAATATTGGGGTTGGGTTTAGGGTTGGGTAAGATGTATTTTTAATATCACACTGAATGGTACACTCTTGATGGCGAAAATTTTTGGATGTTTTTCCATTCTCCATTATAGCCTATGAGATTCATTAGAATGAATGGGCCCATATGGTAAGGGTTAGGGTTAGGGTTAGAGTTCAGGACACACTCATGTTCGGGTGAATATTGGGCTTTGGTTTAGGGTTGGGTAAAATGTATTTTTAATATCACACTGAATGGTACACTCTTGATGGCGAAAAATTTTGGATGTTTTTCCATTCTCCATTATAGCCTATGAGATTCATTAGAATGAATGGGCGCATATGGTAAGGGTTAGGGTTAGGGTTAGAGTTCAGGACACACTTATGTTTGGGTGAATATTGGGGTTGGGTTTAGGGTTGGGTAAGATGTATTTTTAATATCACACTGAATGCTACACTCTTGATGGCGAAAAAATTTGGATGTTTTTCCATTCTCCATTATAGCCTATGAGATTCATTAGAATGAATGGGCCCATATGGTAAGGGTTAGGGTTAGGGCTAGAGTTCAGGACACACTTATGTTTTGGTGAATATTGGGGTTGGGTTTAGGGTTGGGTAAGATGTATTTTTAATATCACACTGAATGGTACACTCTTGATGGCGAAAAATTTTGGATGTTTTTCCATTCTCCATTATAGCCTATGAGATTCATTAGAATGAATGCGCCCATATGGTAAGGGTTAGGGTTAGGGTTAGAGTTCAGGACACACTTATGTTTAGGTGAATATTGGGGTTGGGTTTACGGTTGGGTAAGATGTATTTTTAATATCACACTGAATGGTACACTCTTGATGGCGAAAATTTTTGGATGTTTTTCCATTCTCCATTATAGCCTATGAGATTCATTAGAATGAATGGGCCCATATGGTAAGGGTTAGGGTTAGGGTTAGAGTTCAGGACACACTCATGTTCGGGTGAATATTGGGCTTTGGTTTAGGGTTGGGTAAAATGTATTTTTAATATCACACTGAATGGTACACTCTTGATGGCGAAAAATTTTGGATGTTTTTCCATTCTCCATTATAGCCTATGAGATTCATTAGAATGAATGGGCGCATATGGTAAGGGTTAGGGTTAGGGTTAGAGTTCAGGACACACTTATGTTTGGGTGAATATTGGGGTTGGGTTTAGGGTTGGGTAAGATATATTTTTAATATCACACTGAATGCTACACTCTTGATGGGGAAAAATTTTGGATGTTTTTCCATTCTCCATTATAGCCTATGAGATTCATTAGAATGAATGGGCCCATATGGTAAGGGTTAGGGTTAGGGTTAGAGTTCAGGACACACTTATGTTTGGGTGAATATTGGGGTTGGGTTTAGGGTTGGGTAAGATGTATTCTTAATATCACACTGAATGGTACACTCTTGATGGGGAAAAATTTTGGATGTTTTTCCATTCTCCATTATAGCCTATGAGATTCATTAGAATGAATGGGCCCATATGGTAAGGGTTAGGGTTAGGGTTAGAGTTCAGGACACACTTATGTTTAAGTGAATATTGGGGTTGGGTTTAGGGTTGGGTAAGATGTATTTTTAATATCACACTGAATGGTACACTCTTGATGGGGAAAAATTTTGGATGTTTTTCCATTCTCCATTATAGCCTATGAGATACATTAGAATGAATGGGCCCATATGGTAAGGGTTAGGGTTAGGGTTAGAGTTCAGGACACACTCATGTTCGGGTGAATATTGGGGTTGGGTTTAGGGTTGGATAATATGTATTTTTAATATCACACTGAATGGTACACTCTTGATGGCGAAAAATTTTGGATGTTTTTCCATTCTCCATTATAGCCTATGAGATTCATTAGAATGAATGGGCGCATATGGTAAGGGTTAGGGTTAGGGTTAGAGTTCAGGACACACTTATGTTCGGGTGAATATTGGGCTTTGGTTTAGGGTTGGGTAAGGTGCATTTTTAATATCACACTGAATGCTACACTATTGATGGCGAAAATTTTTGGATGTTTTTCCATTCTCCATTATAGCCTATGAGTTTCTTTAGAATGAATGGGCGCATATGGTAAGGGTTAGGGTTAGGGTTAGAGTTCAGGACACACTTATGTTTGGGTGAATATTGGGGTTGGGTAAGATGTATTTATAATATCACACTGAATGGTACACTATTGATGGCGAAAAATTTTGGATGTTTTTCCATTCTCCATTATAGCCTATGAGATTCAATAGAATGAATGGGCCCATATGGTAAGGGTTAGGGTTAGAGTTAGAGTTCAGGACACACTTATGTTCGGGTGAATATTGGGCTTTGGTTTAGGGTTGGGTAAGATATATTTTTAATATCACACTGAATGCTACACTCTTGATGGCGCAAAATTTTGGATGTTTTTCCATTCTCCATTATAGCCTATGAGATTCATTAGAATGAATGGGCCCATATGGTAAGGGTTAGGGTTAGGGTTAGAGTTCAGGACACACTTATGTTCGGGTGAATATTGGGCTTTGGTTTAGGGTTGGGTAAGATATATTTTTAATATCACACTGAATGCTACACTCTTGATGGCGCAAAATTTTGGATGTTTTTCCATTCTCCATTATAGCCTATGAGATTCATTAGAATGAATGGGCCCATATGGTAAGGGTTAGGGTTAGGGTTAGAGTTCAGGACACGCTCATGTTCGGGTGAATATTGGGCTTTGGTTTAGGGTTGGGTAAGATGTTTTTTTAATATCACACTGAATGCTACACTATTGATGGCGAAAAATTTTGGATGTTTTTCCATTCTCCATTATAGCCTATGAGATTCATTAGAATGAATGGGCCCATATGGTAAGGGTTAGGGTTAGGGTTAGAGTTCAGGACACACTTATGTTTGGGTGAATATTGGGCTTTGGTTTAGGGTTGGGTAAGATGTATTTTTAATATCACACTGAATGCTACACTATTGATGGCGAAAAATTTTGGATGTTTTTCCATTCTCCATTATAGCCTATGAGATTCATTAGAATGAATGGGCCCATATGGTAAGGGTTAGGGTTAGGGTTAGAGTTCAGGACACACTTATGTTCGGGTGAATATTGGGCTTGGGTTTAGGGTTGGGTAAGATGTATTTTTAATATCACACTGAATGGTACACTCCTGATGGGGAAAAATTTTGGATGTTTTTCCATTATCCATTATAGCCTATGAGATTCATTGGAATGAATGGGCCCATATGGTAAGGGTTAGGGTTACGGTTAGAGTTCAGGACACACTCATGTTCGGGTGAATATTGTGCTTTGGTTTAGGGTTGGGTAAGATGTATTTTTAATATCACACTGAATGGTACACTCTTGATGGGGAAAAATTTTGGATGTTTTTCCATTCTCCATTATAGCCTATGAGATTCATTAGAATGAATGGGCCCATATGGTAAGGGTTAGGGTTAGGGTTAGAGTTCAGGACAGACTTATGTTTAAGTGAATATTGGGGTTGGGTAAGATGTATTTTTAATATCACACTGAATGGTACACTCTTGATGCGGAAAAATTTTGGATGTTTTTCCATTCTTCATTATAGCCTATGAGATTATTTAGAATGAATGGGCCCATATGGTAAGGGTTAGGGTTAGGGTTAGAGTTCAGGACACACTTATGTTCGGGTGAATATTGGGCTTTGGTTTAGGGTTGGGTAAGATGTATTTTTAATATCACACTGAATGGTACACTCTTGATGGCGAAAAATTTTGAATGTTTTTCCATTCTCCATTATAGCCTATGAGATTCATTAGAATGAATGGGCCCATATGGTAAGGGTTAGGGTTAGGGTTAGAGTTCAGGACACACTTATGTTTGGGTGAATATTGGGGTTGGGTTTAGGGTTGGGTAAGATGTATTTTTAATATCACACTGAATGCTACACTCTTGATGGGGAATAATATTGGATGTTTTTCCATTCTCCATTGTAGCCTAGGAGATTCATTGGAATGAATGGGCCCATATGGTAAGGGTTAGGGTTAGGGTTAGAGTTCAGGACACAGTTATGTTCGGGTGAATATTGGGGTTTGGTTTAGGGTTGGGTAAGATGTATTTTTAATATCACACTGAATGCTACACTCTTGATGGCGAAAAATTTTGGATGTTTTTCCATTCTCCATTATAGCCTATGAGATTCATTAGAATGAATGGGCCCATATGGTAAGGGTTAGGGTTAGGGTTAGAGTTCAGGACACACTTATGTTTAAGTGAATATTGCGGTTGGGTTTAGGGTTGGGTAAGATGTATTTTTAATATCACACTGAATGGTACACTCTTGATGGGGAAAAATTTTGGATGTTTTTCCATTCTCCATTATAGCCTCTGAGATTCATTAGAATGAATGAGCCCATATGGTAAGGGTTAGGGTTAGGGTTAGAGTTCAGGACACACTTATGTTTAGGTGAATATTGGGGTTGGGTTTAGGGTTGGGTAAGATGTATTTTTAATATCACACTGAATGGTACACTCTTGATGGCGAAAATTTTTGGATGTTTTTCCATTCTCCATTATAGCCTATGAGATTCATTAGAATGAATGGGCCCATATGGTAAGGGTTAGGGTTAGGGTTAGAGTTCAGGACACACTCATGTTCGGGTGAATATTGGGCTTTGGTTTAGGGTTGGGTAAAATGTATTTTTAATATCACACTGAATGGTACACTCTTGATGGCGAAAAATTTTGGATGTTTTTCCATTCTCCATTATAGCCTATGAGATTCATTAGAATGAATGGGCGCATATGGTAAGGGTTAGGGTTAGGGTTAGAGTTCAGGACACACTTATGTTTGGGTGAATATTGGGGTTGGGTTTAGGGTTGGGTAAGATGTATTTTTAATATCACACTGAATGCTACACTCTTGATGGCGAAAAAATTTGGATGTTTTTCCATTCTCCATTATAGCCTATGAGATTCATTAGAATGAATGGGCCCATATGGTAAGGGTTAGGGTTAGGGCTAGAGTTCAGGACACACTTATGTTTTGGTGAATATTGGGGTTGGGTTTAGGGTTGGGTAAGATGTATTTTTAATATCACACTGAATGGTACACTCTTGATGGCGAAAAATTTTGGATGTTTTTCCATTCTCCATTATAGCCTATGAGATTCATTAGAATGAATGCGCCCATATGGTAAGGGTTAGGGTTAGGGTTAGAGTTCAGGACACACTTATGTTTAGGTGAATATTGGGGTTGGGTTTACGGTTGGGTAAGATGTATTTTTAATATCACACTGAATGGTACACTCTTGATGGCGAAAATTTTTGGATGTTTTTCCATTCTCCATTATAGCCTATGAGATTCATTAGAATGAATGGGCCCATATGGTAAGGGTTAGGGTTAGGGTTAGAGTTCAGGACACACTCATGTTCGGGTGAATATTGGGCTTTGGTTTAGGGTTGGGTAAAATGTATTTTTAATATCACACTGAATGGTACACTCTTGATGGCGAAAAATTTTGGATGTTTTTCCATTCTCCATTATAGCCTATGAGATTCATTAGAATGAATGGGCGCATATGGTAAGGGTTAGGGTTAGGGTTAGAGTTCAGGACACACTTATGTTTGGGTGAATATTGGGGTTGGGTTTAGGGTTGGGTAAGATATATTTTTAATATCACACTGAATGCTACACTCTTGATGGGGAAAAATTTTGGATGTTTTTCCATTCTCCATTATAGCCTATGAGATTCATTAGAATGAATGGGCCCATATGGTAAGGGTTAGGGTTAGGGTTAGAGTTCAGGACACACTTATGTTTGGGTGAATATTGGGGTTGGGTTTAGGGTTGGGTAAGATGTATTCTTAATATCACACTGAATGGTACACTCTTGATGGGGAAAAATTTTGGATGTTTTTCCATTCTCCATTATAGCCTATGAGATTCATTAGAATGAATGGGCCCATATGGTAAGGGTTAGGGTTAGGGTTAGAGTTCAGGACACACTTATGTTTAAGTGAATATTGGGGTTGGGTTTAGGGTTGGGTAAGATGTATTTTTAATATCACACTGAATGGTACACTCTTGATGGGGAAAAATTTTGGATGTTTTTCCATTCTCCATTATAGCCTATGAGATACATTAGAATGAATGGGCCCATATGGTAAGGGTTAGGGTTAGGGTTAGAGTTCAGGACACACTCATGTTCGGGTGAATATTGGGGTTGGGTTTAGGGTTGGATAATATGTATTTTTAATATCACACTGAATGGTACACTCTTGATGGCGAAAAATTTTGGATGTTTTTCCATTCTCCATTATAGCCTATGAGATTCATTAGAATGAATGGGCGCATATGGTAAGGGTTAGGGTTAGGGTTAGAGTTCAGGACACACTTATGTTCGGGTGAATATTGGGCTTTGGTTTAGGGTTGGGTAAGGTGCATTTTTAATATCACACTGAATGCTACACTATTGATGGCGAAAATTTTTGGATGTTTTTCCATTCTCCATTATAGCCTATGAGTTTCTTTAGAATGAATGGGCGCATATGGTAAGGGTTAGGGTTAGGGTTAGAGTTCAGGACACACTTATGTTCGGGTGAATATTGGGGTTGGGTTTAGGGTTGGGTAAGATGTATTTTTAATATCACACTGAATGGTACACTCTTGATGGCGAAAAATTTTGGATGTTTTTCCATTCTCCATTATAGCCTATGAGATTCATTAGAATGAATGGGCCCATATGGTAAGGGTTAGGGTTAGGGTTAGAGTTCAGGACACACTTATGTTTGGGTGAATATTGGGGTTGGGTTTAGGGTTGGGTAAGATGTATTTTTAATATCACACTGAATGGTACACTCTTAATGGGGAATAATATTGGATGTTTTTCCATTCTCCATTGTAGCCTAGGAGATTCATTAGAATGAATGGGCCCATATGGTAAGGGTTAGGGTTAGGGTTAGAGTTCAGGACACAGTTATGTTCGGGTGAATATTGGGGTTTGGTTTAGGGTTGGGTAAGATGTATTTTTAATATCACACTGAATGCTACACTCTTGATGGCGAAAAATTTTGGATGTTTTTCCATTCTCCATTATAGCCTATGAGATTCATTAGAATGAATGGGCCCATATGGTAAGGGTTAGGGTTAGGGTTAGAGTTCAGGACACACTTATGTTTAAGTGAATATTGCGGTTGGGTTTAGGGTTGGGTAAGATGTATTCTTAGTATCACACTGAATGGTACACTCTTGATGGGGAAAAATTTTGGATGTTTTTCCATTCTCCATTATAGCCTATGAGATTCATGAGAATGAATGGGCCCATATGGTAAGGGTTAGGGTTAGGGTTAGAGTTCAGGACACACTTATGTTTGGGTGAATATTGGGGTTGGGTAAGATGTATTTATAATATCACACTGAATGGTACACTCTTGATGGCGAAAAATTTTGGATGTTTTTCCATTCTCCATTATAGCCTATGAGATTCAATAGAATGAATGGGCCCATATGGTAAGGGTTAGGGTTAGGGTTAGAGTTCAGGACACACTTATGTTCGGGTGAATATTGGGCTTTGGTTTAGGGTTGGGTAAGATATATTTTTAATATCACACTGAATGCTACACTCTTGATGGCGCAAAATTTTGGATGTTTTTCCATTCTCCATTATAGCCTATGAGATTCATTAGAATGAATGGGCCCATATGGTATGGGTTAGGGTTAGGGTTAGAGTTCAGGACACACTTATGTTCGGGTGAATATTGGGCTTTGGTTTAGGGTTGGGTAAGATATATTTTTAATATCACACTGAATGCTACACTCTTGATGGCGCAAAATTTTGGATGTTTTTCCATTCTCCATTATAGCCTATGAGATTCATTAGAATGAAAGGGCCCATATGGTAAGGGTTAGGGTTAGGGTTAGAGTTCAGGACACGCTCATGTTCGGGTGAATATTGGGCTTTGGTTTAGGGTTGGGTAAGATGTTTTTTTAATATCACACTGAATGCTACACTATTGATGGCGAAAAATTTTGGATGTTTTTCCATTCTCCATTATAGCCTATGAGATTCATTAGAATGAATGGGCCCATATGGTAAGGGTTAGGGTTAGAGTTCAGGACACACTTATGTTTGGGTGAATATTGGGCTTTGGTTTAGGGTTGGGTAAGATGTATTTTTAATATCACACTGAATGCTACACTATTGATGGCGAAAAATTTTGGATGTTTTTCCATTCTCCATTATAGCCTATGAGATTCATTAGAATGAATGGGCCCATATGGTAAGGGTTAGGGTTAGGGTTAGAGTTCAGGACACACTTATGTTCGGGTGAATATTGGGTTTGGGTTTAGGGTTGGGTAAGAAGTATTTTTAATATCACACTGAATGCTACACTCTTGATGGCGAAAAATTTTGGATGTTTTTCCATTCTCCATTATAGCCTATGAGATTCATTAGAATGAATGGGCCCATATGGTAAGGGTTAGGGTTAGGGTTAGAGTTCAGGACACACTTATGTTTAAGTGAATATTGCGGTTGGGTTTAGGGTTGGGTAAGATGTATTCTTAATATCACACTGAATGGTACACTCTTGATGGGGAAAAATTTTGGATGTTTTTCCATTCTCCATTATAGCCTATGAGATTCATGAGAATGAATGGGCCCATATGGTAAGGGTTAGGGTTAGGGTTAGAGTTCAGGACACACTTATGTTTGGGTGAATATTGGGGTTGGGTAAGATGTATTTATAATATCACACTGAATGGTACACTCTTGATGGCGAAAAATTTTGGATGTTTTTCCATTCTCCATTATAGCCTATGAGATTCATTAGAATGAATGGGCCCATATGGTAAGGGTTAGGGTTAGGGTTAGAGTTCAGGACACACTTATGTTCGGGTGAATATTGGGCTTTGGTTTAGGGTTGGGTAAGATATATTTTTAATATCACACTGAATGCTACACTCTTGATGGCGCAAAATTTTGGATGTTTTTCCATTCTCCATTATAGCCTATGAGATTCATTAGAATGAATGGGCCCATATGGTAAGGGTTAGGGTTAGGGTTAGAGTTCAGGACACACTTATGTTCGGGTGAATATTGGGCTTTGGTTTAGGGTTGGGTAAGATATATTTTTAATATCACACTGAATGCTACACTCTTGATGGGGAAAAATTTTGGATGTTTTTCCATTCTCCATTATAGCCTATGAGATTCATTAGAATGAATGGGCCCATATGGTAAGGGTTAGGGTTAGGGTTAGAGTTCAGGACACGCTCATGTTCGGGTGAATATTGGGCTTTGGTTTAGGGTTGGGTAAGATGTTTTTTTAAAATCACACTGAATGCTACACTATTGATGGCGAAAAATTTTGGATGTTTTTCCATTCTCCATTATAGCCTATGAGATTCATTAGAATGAATGGGCCCATATGGTAAGGGTTAGGGTTAGAGTTCAGGACACACTTATGTTTGGGTGAATATTGGGCTTTGGTTTAGGGTTGGGTAAGATGTATTTTTAATATCACACTGAATGCTACACTATTGATGGCGAAAAATTTTGGATGTTTTTCCATTCTCCATTATAGCCTATGAGATTCATTAGAATGAATGGGCCCATATGGTAAGGGTTAGGGTTACGGTTAGAGTTCAGGACACACTCATGTTCGGGTGAATATTGTGCTTGGGTTTAGGGTTGGGTAAGATGTATTTTTAATATCACACTGAATGGTACACTCTTGATGGGGAAAAATTTTGGATGTTTTTCCATTCTCCATTATAGCCTATGAGATTCATTAGAATGAATGGGCCCATATGGTAAGGGTTAGGGTTAGGGTTAGAGTTCAGGACAGACTTATGTTTAAGTGAATATTGGGGTTGGGTAAGATGTATTTTTAATATCACACTGAATGGTACACTCTTGATGGGGAAAAATTTTGGATGTTTTTCCATTCTTCATTATAGCCTATGAGATTATTTAGAATGAATGGGCCCATATGGTAAGGGTTAGGGTTAGGGTTAGAGTTCAGGACACACTTATGTTTGGGTGAATATTGGGCTTTGGTTTAGGGTTGGGTAAGATGTATTTTTAATATCACACTGAATGGTACACTCTTGATGGCGAAAAATTTTGGATGTTTTTCCATTCTCCATTATAGCCTATGAGATTCATTAGAATGAATGGGCCCATATGGTAAGGGTTAGAGTTCAGGACACACTTATGTTTGGGTGAATATTGGGGTTGGGTTTAGGGTTGGGTAAGATGTATTTTTAATATCACACTGAATGGTACACTCTTGATGGCGAAAAATTTTGGATGTTTTTCCATTCTCCATTATAGCCTATGAGATTCATTAGAATGAATGGGCCCATATGGTAAGGGTTAGGGTTAGGGTTAGAGTTTAGGACACACTTATGTTTGGGTGAATATTGGGCTTGGGTTTAGGGTTGGGTAAGATGTATTTTTAATATCACACTGAATGGTACACTCCTGATGGGGAAAAATTTTGGATGTTTTTCCATTATCCATTATAGCCTATGAGATTCATTGGAATGAATGGGCCCATATGGTAAGGGTTAGGGTTACGGTTAGAGTTCAGGACACACTCATCTTCGGGTGAATATTGTGCTTTGGTTTAGGGTTGGGTAAGATGTATTTTTAATATCACACTGAATGGTACACTCTTGATGGGGAAAAATTTTGGATGTTTTTCCATTCTCCATTATAGCCTATGAGATTCATTAGAATGAATGGGCCCATATGGTAAGGGTTAGGGTTAGGGTTAGAGTTCAGGACAGACTTATGTTTAAGTGAATATTGGGGTTGGGTAAGATGTATTTTTAATATCACACTGAATGGTACACTCTTGATGGGGAAAAATTTTGGATGTTTTTCCATTCTTCATTATAGCCTATGAGATTATTTAGAATGAATGGGCCCATATGGTAAGGGTTAGGGTTAGGGTTAGAGTTCAGGACACACTTATGTTCGGGTGAATATTGGGCTTTGGTTTAGGGTTGGGTAAGATGTATTTTTAATATCACACTGAATGGTACACTCTTGATGGCGAAAAATTTTGAATGTTTTTCCATTCTCCATTATAGCCTATGAGATTCATTAGAATGAATGGGCCCATATGGTAAGGGTTAGGGTTAGGGTTAGAGTTCAGGACACACTTATGTTTGGGTGAATATTGGGGTTGGGTTTAGGGTTGGGTAAGATGTATTTTTAATATCACACTGAATGCTACACTCTTGATGGGGAATAATATTGGATGTTTTTCCATTCTCCATTGTAGCCTAGGAGATTCATTGGAATGAATGGGCCCATATGGTAAGGGTTAGGGTTAGGGTTAGAGTTCAGGACACAGTTATGTTCGGGTGAATATTGGGGTTTGGTTTAGGGTTGGGTAAGATGTATTTTTAATATCACACTGAATGCTACACTCTTGATGGCGAAAAATTTTGGATGTTTTTCCATTCTCCATTATAGCCTATGAGATTCATTAGAATGAATGGGCCCATATGGTAAGGGTTAGGGTTAGGGTTAGAGTTCAGGACACACTTATGTTTAAGTGAATATTGCGGTTGGGTTTAGGGTTGGGTAAGATGTATTTTTAATATCACACTGAATGGTACACTCTTGATGGGGAAAAATTTTGGATGTTTTTCCATTCTCCATTATAGCCTCTGAGATTCATTAGAATGAATGAGCCCATATGGTAAGGGTTAGGGTTAGGGTTAGAGTTCAGGACACACTTATGTTTAGGTGAATATTGGGGTTGGGTTTAGGGTTGGGTAAGATGTATTTTTAATATCACACTGAATGGTACACTCTTGATGGCGAAAATTTTTGGATGTTTTTCCATTCTCCATTATAGCCTATGAGATTCATTAGAATGAATGGGCCCATATGGTAAGGGTTAGGGTTAGGGTTAGAGTTCAGGACACACTCATGTTCGGGTGAATATTGGGCTTTGGTTTAGGGTTGGGTAAAATGTATTTTTAATATCACACTGAATGGTACACTCTTGATGGCGAAAAATTTTGGATGTTTTTCCATTCTCCATTATAGCCTATGAGATTCATTAGAATGAATGGGCGCATATGGTAAGGGTTAGGGTTAGGGTTAGAGTTCAGGACACACTTATGTTTGGGTGAATATTGGGGTTGGGTTTAGGGTTGGGTAAGATGTATTTTTAATATCACACTGAATGCTACACTCTTGATGGCGAAAAAATTTGGATGTTTTTCCATTCTCCATTATAGCCTATGAGATTCATTAGAATGAATGGGCCCATATGGTAAGGGTTAGGGTTAGGGCTAGAGTTCAGGACACACTTATGTTTTGGTGAATATTGGGGTTGGGTTTAGGGTTGGGTAAGATGTATTTTTAATATCACACTGAATGGTACACTCTTGATGGCGAAAAATTTTGGATGTTTTTCCATTCTCCATTATAGCCTATGAGATTCATTAGAATGAATGCGCCCATATGGTAAGGGTTAGGGTTAGGGTTAGAGTTCAGGACACACTTATGTTTAGGTGAATATTGGGGTTGGGTTTACGGTTGGGTAAGATGTATTTTTAATATCACACTGAATGGTACACTCTTGATGGCGAAAATTTTTGGATGTTTTTCCATTCTCCATTATAGCCTATGAGATTCATTAGAATGAATGGGCCCATATGGTAAGGGTTAGGGTTAGGGTTAGAGTTCAGGACACACTCATGTTCGGGTGAATATTGGGCTTTGGTTTAGGGTTGGGTAAAATGTATTTTTAATATCACACTGAATGGTACACTCTTGATGGCGAAAAATTTTGGATGTTTTTCCATTCTCCATTATAGCCTATGAGATTCATTAGAATGAATGGGCGCATATGGTAAGGGTTAGGGTTAGGGTTAGAGTTCAGGACACACTTATGTTTGGGTGAATATTGGGGTTGGGTTTAGGGTTGGGTAAGATATATTTTTAATATCACACTGAATGCTACACTCTTGATGGGGAAAAATTTTGGATGTTTTTCCATTCTCCATTATAGCCTATGAGATTCATTAGAATGAATGGGCCCATATGGTAAGGGTTAGGGTTAGGGTTAGAGTTCAGGACACACTTATGTTTGGGTGAATATTGGGGTTGGGTTTAGGGTTGGGTAAGATGTATTCTTAATATCACACTGAATGGTACACTCTTGATGGGGAAAAATTTTGGATGTTTTTCCATTCTCCATTATAGCCTATGAGATTCATTAGAATGAATGGGCCCATATGGTAAGGGTTAGGGTTAGGGTTAGAGTTCAGGACACACTTATGTTTAAGTGAATATTGGGGTTGGGTTTAGGGTTGGGTAAGATGTATTTTTAATATCACACTGAATGGTACACTCTTGATGGGGAAAAATTTTGGATGTTTTTCCATTCTCCATTATAGCCTATGAGATACATTAGAATGAATGGGCCCATATGGTAAGGGTTAGGGTTAGGGTTAGAGTTCAGGACACACTCATGTTCGGGTGAATATTGGGGTTGGGTTTAGGGTTGGATAATATGTATTTTTAATATCACACTGAATGGTACACTCTTGATGGCGAAAAATTTTGGATGTTTTTCCATTCTCCATTATAGCCTATGAGATTCATTAGAATGAATGGGCGCATATGGTAAGGGTTAGGGTTAGGGTTAGAGTTCAGGACACACTTATGTTCGGGTGAATATTGGGCTTTGGTTTAGGGTTGGGTAAGATGCATTTTTAATATCACACTGAATGCTACACTATTGATGGCGAAAATTTTTGGATGTTTTTCCATTCTCCATTATAGCCTATGAGTTTCTTTAGAATGAATGGGCGCATATGGTAAGGGTTAGGGTTAGGGTTAGAGTTCAGGACACACTTATGTTCGGGTGAATATTGGGGTTGGGTTTAGGGTTGGGTAAGATGTATTTTTAATATCACACTGAATGGTACACTCTTGATGGCGAAAAATTTTGGATGTTTTTCCATTCTCCATTATAGCCTATGAGATTCATTAGAATGAATGGGCCCATATGGTAAGGGTTAGGGTTAGGGTTAGAGTTCAGGACACACTTATGTTTGGGTGAATATTGGGGTTGGGTTTAGGGTTGGGTAAGATGTATTTTTAATATCACACTGAATGGTACACTCTTAATGGGGAATAATATTGGATGTTTTTCCATTCTCCATTGTAGCCTAGGAGATTCATTAGAATGAATGGGCCCATATGGTAAGGGTTAGGGTTAGGGTTAGAGTTCAGGACACAGTTATGTTCGGGTGAATATTGGGGTTTGGTTTAGGGTTGGGTAAGATGTATTTTTAATATCACACTGAATGCTACACTCTTGATGGCGAAAAATTTTGGATGTTTTTCCATTCTCCATTATAGCCTATGAGATTCATTAGAATGAATGGGCCCATATGGTAAGGGTTAGGGTTAGGGTTAGAGTTCAGGACACACTTATGTTTAAGTGAATATTGCGGTTGGGTTTAGGGTTGGGTAAGATGTATTCTTAGTATCACACTGAATGGTACACTCTTGATGGGGAAAAATTTTGGATGTTTTTCCATTCTCCATTATAGCCTATGAGATTCATGAGAATGAATGGGCCCATATGGTAAGGGTTAGGGTTAGGGTTAGAGTTCAGGACACACTTATGTTTGGGTGAATATTGGGGTTGGGTAAGATGTATTTATAATATCACACTGAATGGTACACTCTTGATGGCGAAAAATTTTGGATGTTTTTCCATTCTCCATTATAGCCTATGAGATTCAATAGAATGAATGGGCCCATATGGTAAGGGTTAGGGTTAGGGTTAGAGTTCAGGACACACTTATGTTCGGGTGAATATTGGGCTTTGGTTTAGGGTTGGGTAAGATATATTTTTAATATCACACTGAATGCTACACTCTTGATGGCGCAAAATTTTGGATGTTTTTCCATTCTCCATTATAGCCTATGAGATTCATTAGAATGAATGGGCCCATATGGTATGGGTTAGGGTTAGGGTTAGAGTTCAGGACACACTTATGTTCGGGTGAATATTGGGCTTTGGTTTAGGGTTGGGTAAGATATATTTTTAATATCACACTGAATGCTACACTCTTGATGGCGCAAAATTTTGGATGTTTTTCCATTCTCCATTATAGCCTATGAGATTCATTAGAATGAAAGGGCCCATATGGTAAGGGTTAGGGTTAGGGTTAGAGTTCAGGACACGCTCATGTTCGGGTGAATATTGGGCTTTGGTTTAGGGTTGGGTAAGATGTTTTTTTAATATCACACTGAATGCTACACTATTGATGGCGAAAAATTTTGGATGTTTTTCCATTCTCCATTATAGCCTATGAGATTCATTAGAATGAATGGGCCCATATGGTAAGGGTTAGGGTTAGAGTTCAGGACACACTTATGTTTGGGTGAATATTGGGCTTTGGTTTAGGGTTGGGTAAGATGTATTTTTAATATCACACTGAATGCTACACTATTGATGGCGAAAAATTTTGGATGTTTTTCCATTCTCCATTATAGCCTATGAGATTCATTAGAATGAATGGGCCCATATGGTAAGGGTTAGGGTTAGGGTTAGAGTTCAGGACACACTTATGTTCGGGTGAATATTGGGTTTGGGTTTAGGGTTGGGTAAGAAGTATTTTTAATATCACACTGAATGGTACACTCTTGATGGGGAAAAATTTTGGATGTTTTTCCATTCTCCATTATAGCCTATGAGATTCATTAGAATGAATGGGCCCATATGGTAAGGGTTAGGGTTAGGGTTAGAGTTCAGGACACACTTATGTTTAAGTGAATATTGCGGTTGGGTTTAGGGTTGGGTAAGATGTATTCTTAATATCACACTGAATGGTACACTCTTGATGGGGAAAAATTTTGGATGTTTTTCCATTCTCCATTATAGCCTATGAGATTCATGAGAATGAATGGGCCCATATGGTAAGGGTTAGGGTTAGGGTTAGAGTTCAGGACACACTTATGTTTGGGTGAATATTGGGGTTGGGTAAGATGTATTTATAATATCACACTGAATGGTACACTCTTGATGGCGAAAAATTTTGGATGTTTTTCCATTCTCCATTATAGCCTATGAGATTCATTAGAATGAATGGGCCCATATGGTAAGGGTTAGGGTTAGGGTTAGAGTTCAGGACACACTTATGTTCGGGTGAATATTGGGCTTTGGTTTAGGGTTGGGTAAGATATATTTTTAATATCACACTGAATGCTACACTCTTGATGGCGCAAAATTTTGGATGTTTTTCCATTCTCCATTATAGCCTATGAGATTCATTAGAATGAATGGGCCCATATGGTAAGGGTTAGGGTTAGGGTTAGAGTTCAGGACACACTTATGTTCGGGTGAATATTGGGCTTTGGTTTAGGGTTGGGTAAGATATATTTTTAATATCACACTGAATGCTACACTCTTGATGGGGAAAAATTTTGGATGTTTTTCCATTCTCCATTATAGCCTATGAGATTCATTAGAATGAATGGGCCCATATGGTAAGGGTTAGGGTTAGGGTTAGAGTTCAGGACACGCTCATGTTCGGGTGAATATTGGGCTTTGGTTTAGGGTTGGGTAAGATGTTTTTTTAAAATCACACTGAATGCTACACTATTGATGGCGAAAAATTTTGGATGTTTTTCCATTCTCCATTATAGCCTATGAGATTCATTAGAATGAATGGGCCCATATGGTAAGGGTTAGGGTTAGAGTTCAGGACACACTTATGTTTGGGTGAATATTGGGCTTTGGTTTAGGGTTGGGTAAGATGTATTTTTAATATCACACTGAATGCTACACTATTGATGGCGAAAAATTTTGGATGTTTTTCCATTCTCCATTATAGCCTATGAGATTCATTAGAATGAATGGGCCCATATGGTAAGGGTTAGGGTTACGGTTAGAGTTCAGGACACACTCATGTTCGGGTGAATATTGTGCTTGGGTTTAGGGTTGGGTAAGATGTATTTTTAATATCACACTGAATGGTACACTCTTGATGGGGAAAAATTTTGGATGTTTTTCCATTCTCCATTATAGCCTATGAGATTCATTAGAATGAATGGGCCCATATGGTAAGGGTTAGGGTTAGGGTTAGAGTTCAGGACAGACTTATGTTTAAGTGAATATTGGGGTTGGGTAAGATGTATTTTTAATATCACACTGAATGGTACACTCTTGATGGGGAAAAATTTTGGATGTTTTTCCATTCTTCATTATAGCCTATGAGATTATTTAGAATGAATGGGCCCATATGGTAAGGGTTAGGGTTAGGGTTAGAGTTCAGGACACACTTATGTTTGGGTGAATATTGGGCTTTGGTTTAGGGTTGGGTAAGATGTATTTTTAATATCACACTGAATGGTACACTCTTGATGGCGAAAAATTTTGGATGTTTTTCCATTCTCCATTATAGCCTATGAGATTCATTAGAATGAATGGGCCCATATGGTAAGGGTTAGAGTTCAGGACACACTTATGTTTGGGTGAATATTGGGGTTGGGTTTAGGGTTGGGTAAGATGTATTTTTAATATCACACTGAATGGTACACTCTTGATGGCGAAAAATTTTGGATGTTTTTCCATTCTCCATTATAGCCTATGAGATTCATTAGAATGAATGGGCCCATATGGTAAGGGTTAGGGTTAGGGTTAGAGTTTAGGACACACTTATGTTTGGGTGAATATTGGGCTTGGGTTTAGGGTTGGGTAAGATGTATTTTTAATATCACACTGAATGGTACACTCCTGATGGGGAAAAATTTTGGATGTTTTTCCATTATCCATTATAGCCTATGAGATTCATTGGAATGAATGGGCCCATATGGTAAGGGTTAGGGTTACGGTTAGAGTTCAGGACACACTCATCTTCGGGTGAATATTGTGCTTTGGTTTAGGGTTGGGTAAGATGTATTTTTAATATCACACTGAATGGTACACTCTTGATGGGGAAAAATTTTGGATGTTTTTCCATTCTCCATTATAGCCTATGAGATTCATTAGAATGAATGGGCCCATATGGTAAGGGTTAGGGTTAGGGTTAGAGTTCAGGACAGACTTATGTTTAAGTGAATATTGGGGTTGGGTAAGATGTATTTTTAATATCACACTGAATGGTACACTCTTGATGGGGAAAAATTTTGGATGTTTTTCCATTCTTCATTATAGCCTATGAGATTATTTAGAATGAATGGGCCCATATGGTAAGGGTTAGGGTTAGGGTTAGAGTTCAGGACACACTTATGTTCGGGTGAATATTGGGCTTTGGTTTAGGGTTGGGTAAGATGTATTTTTAATATCACACTGAATGGTACACTCTTGATGGCGAAAAATTTTGGATGTTTTTCCATTCTCCATTATAGCCTATGAGATTCATTAGAATGAATGGGCCCATATGGTAAGGGTTAGAGTTCAGGACACACTTATGTTTGGGTGAATATTGGGGTTGGGTTTAGGGTTGGGTAAGATGTATTTTTAATATCACACTGAATGGTACACTCTTGATGGCGAAAAATTTTGGATGTTTTTCCATTCTCCATTATAGCCTATGAGATTCATTAGAATGAATGGGCCCATATGGTAAGGGTTAGGGTTAGGGTTAGAGTTTAGGACACACTTATGTTTGGGTGAATATTGGGGTTGGGTTTAGGGTTGGGTAAGATGTATTTTTAATATCACACTGAATGGTACACTCTTGATGGCGAAAAATTTTGGATGTTTTTCCATTCTCCATTATAGCCTATGAGATTCATGAGAATGAATGGGCCCATATGGTAAGGGTTAGGGTTAGGGTTAGAGTTCAGGACACACTTATGTTTAGGTGAATATTGGGGTTGGGTTTAGGGTTGGGTAAGATGTATTCTTAATATCACACTGAATGGTACACTCTTGATGGCGAAAAATTTTGGATGTTTTTCCATTCTCCATTATAGCCTATGAGATTCATTAGAATGAATGGGCCCATATGGTATGGGTTAGGGTTAGGGTTAGAGTTCAGGACACGCTCATGTTCGGGTGAATATTGGGCTTTGGTTTAGGGTTGGGTAAGATGTTTTTTTAATATCACACTGAATGCTACACTATTGATGGCGAAAAATTTTGGATGTTTTTCCATTCTCCATTATAGCCTATGAGATTCATTAGAATGAATGGGCCCATATGGTAAGGGTTAGGGTTAGAGTTCAGGACACACTTATGTTTGGGTGAATATTGGGCTTTGGTTTAGGGTTGGGTAAGATGTATTTTTAATATCACACTGAATGCTACACTATTGATGGCGAAAAATTTTGGATGTTTTTCCATTCTCCATTATAGCCTATGAGATTCATTAGAATGAATGGGCCCATATGGTAAGGGTTAGGGTTAGGGTTAGAGTTCAGGACACACTTATGTTCGGGTGAATATTGGGCTTGGGTTTAGGGTTGGGTAAGAAGTATTTTTAATATCACACTGAATGCTACACTCTTGATGGCGAAAAATTTTGGATGTTTTTCCATTCTCCATTATAGCCTATGAGATTCATTAGAATGAATGGGCCCATATGGTAAGGGTTAGGGTTAGGGTTAGAGTTCAGGACACACTTATGTTTAAGTGAATATTGCGGTTGGGTTTAGGGTTGGGTAAGATGTATTCTTAATATCACACTGAATGGTACACTCTTGATGGGGAAAAATTTTGGATGTTTTTCCATTCTCCATTATAGCCTATGAGATTCATGAGAATGAATGGGCCCATATGGTAAGGGTTAGGGTTAGGGTTAGAGTTCAGGACACACTTATGTTTGGGTGAATATTGGGGTTGGGTAAGATGTATTTATAATATCACACTGAATGGTACACTCTTGATGGCGAAAAATTTTGGATGTTTTTCCATTCTCCATTATAGCCTATGAGATTCATTAGAATGAATGGGCCCATATGGTAAGGGTTAGGGTTAGGGTTAGAGTTCAGGACACACTTATGTTCGGGTGAATATTGGGCTTTGGTTTAGGGTTGGGTAAGATATATTTTTAATATCACACTGAATGCTACACTCTTGATGGCGCAAAATTTTGGATGTTTTTCCATTCTCCATTATAGCCTATGAGATTCATTAGAATGAATGGGCCCATATGGTAAGGGTTAGGGTTAGGGTTAGAGTTCAGGACACACTTATGTTTAAGTGAATATTGCGGTTGGGTTTAGGGTTGGGTAAGATGTATTCTTAATATCACACTGAATGGTACACTCTTGATGGGGAAAAATTTTGGATGTTTTTCCATTCTCCATTATAGCCTATGAGATTCATGAGAATGAATGGGCCCATATGGTAAGGGTTAGGGTTAGGGTTAGAGTTCAGGACACACTTATGTTTGGGTGAATATTGGGGTTGGGTAAGATGTATTTATAATATCACACTGAATGGTACACTCTTGATGGCGAAAACTTTTGGATGTTTTTCCATTCTCCATTATAGCCTATGAGATTCATTAGAATGAATGGGCCCATATGGTAAGGGTTAGGGTTAGGGTTAGAGTTCAGGACACACTTATGTTCGGGTGAATATTGGGCTTTGGTTTAGGGTTGGGTAAGATATATTTTTAATATCACACTGAATGCTACACTCTTGATGGGGAAAAATTTTGGATGTTTTTCCATTCTCCATTATAGCCTATGAGATTCATTAGAATGAATGGGCCCATATGGTAAGGGTTAGGGTTAGGGTTAGAGTTCAGGACACGCTCATGTTCGGGTGAATATTGGGCTTTGGTTTAGGGTTGGGTAAGATGTTTTTTTAAAATCACACTGAATGCTGCACTATTGATGGCGAAAAATTTTGGATGTTTTTCCATTCTCCATTATAGCCTATGAGATTCATTAGAATGAATGGGCCCATATGGTAAGGGTTAGGGTTAGAGTTCAGGACACACTTATGTTTGGGTGAATATTGGGCTTTGGTTTAGGGTTGGGTAAGATGTATTTTTAATATCACACTGAATGCTACACTATTGATGGCGAAAAATTTTGGATGTTTTTCCATTCTCCATTATAGCCTATGAGATTCATTAGAATGAATGGGCCCATATGGTAAGGGTTAGGGTTACGGTTAGAGTTCAGGACACACTCATGTTCGGGTGAATATTGTGCTTGGGTTTAGGGTTGGGTAAGATGTATTTTTAATATCACACTGAATGGTACACTCTTGATGGGGAAAAATTTTGGATGTTTTTCCATTCTCCATTATAGCCTATGAGATTCATTAGAATGAATGGGCCCATATGGTAAGGGTTAGGGTTAGGGTTAGAGTTCAGGACAGACTTATGTTTAAGTGAATATTGGGGTTGGGTAAGATGTATTTTTAATATCACACTGAATGGTACACTCTTGATGGGGAAAAATTTTGGATGTTTTTCCATTCTTCATTATAGCCTATGAGATTATTTAGAATGAATGGGCCCATATGGTAAGGGTTAGGGTTAGGGTTAGAGTTCAGGACACACTTATGTTTGGGTGAATATTGGGCTTTGGTTTAGGGTTGGGTAAGATGTATTTTTAATATCACACTGAATGGTACACTCTTGATGGCGAAAAATTTTGGATGTTTTTCCATTCTCCATTATAGCCTATGAGATTCATTAGAATGAATGGGCCCATATGGTAAGGGTTAGAGTTCAGGACACACTTATGTTTGGGTGAATATTGGGGTTGGGTTTAGGGTTGGGTAAGATGTATTTTTAATATCACACTGAATGGTACACTCTTGATGGCGAAAAATTTTGGATGTTTTTCCATTCTCCATTATAGCCTATGAGATTCATTAGTATGAATGGGCCCATATGGTAAGGGTTAGGGTTAGGGTTAGAGTTTAGGACACACTTATGTTTGGGTGAATATTGGGCTTGGGTTTAGGGTTGGGTAAGATGTATTTTTAATATCACACTGAATGGTACACTCCTGATGGGGAAAAATTTTGGATGTTTTTCCATTATCCATTATAGCCTATGAGATTCATTGGAATGAATGGGCCCATATGGTAAGGGTTAGGGTTACGGTTAGAGTTCAGGACACACTCATGTTCGGGTGAATATTGTGCTTTGGTTTAGGGTTGGGTAAGATGTATTTTTAATATCACACTGAATGGTACACTCTTGATGGGGAAAAATTTTGGATGTTTTTCCATTCTCCATTATAGCCTATGAGATTCATTAGAATGAATGGGCCCATATGGTAAGGGTTAGGGTTAGGGTTAGAGTTCAGGACAGACTTATGTTTAAGTGAATATTGGGGTTGGGTAAGATGTATTTTTAATATCACACTGAATGGTACACTCTTGATGGGGAAAAATTTTGGATGTTTTTCCATTCTTCATTATAGCCTATGAGATTATTTAGAATGAATGGGCCCATATGGTAAGGGTTAGGGTTAGGGTTAGAGTTCAGGACACACTTGTGTTCGGGTGAATATTGGGCTTTGGTTTAGGGTTGGGTAAGATGTATTTTTAATATCACACTGAATGGTACACTCTTGATGGCGAAAAATTTTGGATGTTTTTCCATTCTCCATTATAGCCTATGAGATTCATTAGAATGAATGGGCCCATATGGTAAGGGTTAGAGTTCAGGACACACTTATGTTTGGGTGAATATTGGGGTTGGGTTTAGGGTTGGGTAAGATGTATTTTTAATATCACACTGAATGGTACACTCTTGATGGCGAAAAATTTTGGATGTTTTTCCATTCTCCATTATAGCCTATGAGATTCATTAGAATGAATGGGCCCATATGGTAAGGGTTAGGGTTAGGGTTAGAGTTTAGGACACACTTATGTTTGGGTGAATATTGGGGTTGGGTTTAGGGTTGGGTAAGATGTATTTTTAATATCACACTGAATGGTACACTCTTGATGGCGAAAAATTTTGGATGTTTTTCCATTCTCCATTATAGCCTATGAGATTCATGAGAATGAATGGGCCCATATGGTAAGGGTTAGGGTTAGGGTTAGAGTTCAGGACACACTTATGTTTAGGTGAATATTGGGGTTGGGTTTAGGGTTGGGTAAGATGTATTCTTAATATCACACTGAATGGTACACTCTTGATGGCGAAAAATTTTGTATGTTTTTCCATTCTCCATTATAGCCTATGAGATTCATTAGAATGAATGGGCCCATATGGTAAGGGTTAGGGTTAGGGTTAGAGTTCAGGACACACTTATGTTCGGGTGAATATTGGGCTTTGGTTTAGGGTTGGGTAAGATATATTTTTAATATCACACTGAATGCTACACTCTTGATGGCGCAAAATTTTGGATGTTTTTCCATTCTCCATTATAGCCTATGAGATTCATTAGAATGAATGGGCCCATATGGTAAGGGTTAGGGTTAGGGTTAGAGTTCAGGACACACTTATGTTCGGGTGAATATAGGGCTTTGGTTTAGGGTTGGGTAAGATATATTTTTAATATCACACTGAATGCTACACTCTTGATGGCGAAAAATTTTGGATGTTTTTCCATTCTCCATTATAGCCTATGAGATTCATTAGAATGAATGGGCCCATATGGTAAGGGTTAGGGTTAGGGTTAGAGTTCAGGACACGCTCATGTTCGGGTGAATATTGGGCTTTGGTTTAGGGTTGGGTAAGATGTTTTTTTAATATCACACTGAATGCTACACTATTGATGGCGAAAAATTTTGGATGTTTTTCCATTCTCCATTATAGCCTATGAGATTCATTAGAATGAATGGGCCCATATGGTAAGGGTTAGGGTTAGAGTTCAGGACACACTTATGTTTGGGTGAATATTGGGCTTTGGTTTAGGGTTGGGTAAGATGTATTTTTAATATCACACTGAATGGTACACTCTTGATGGCGAAAAATTTTGGATGTTTTTCCATTCTCCATTATAGCCTATGAGATTCATTAGAATGAATGGGCCCATATGGTAAGGGTTAGGGTTAGGGTTAGAGTTCAGGACACACTTATGTTCGGGTGAATATTGGGCTTTGGTTTAGGGTTGGTTAAGATATATTTTTAATATCACACTGAATGCTACACTCTTGATGGCGCAAAATTTTGGATGTTTTTCCATTCTCCATTATAGCCTATGAGATTCATTAGAATGAATGGGCCCATATGGTAAGGGTTAGGGTTAGGGTTAGAGTTCAGGACACACTTATGTTCGGGTGAATATTGGGCTTTGGTTTAGGGTTGGGTAAGATATATTTTTAATATCACACTGAATGCTGCACTCTTGATGGCGAAAATTTTTGGATGTTTTTCCATTCTCCATTATAGCCTATGAGATTCATTAGAATGATTGGGCCCATATGGTAAGGGTTAGGGTTAGGGTTAGAGTTCAGGACACACTTATGTTCGGGTGAATATTGGGCTTTGGTTTAGGGTTGGGTAAGATATATTTTTAATATCACACTGAATGCTACACTCTTGATGGCGAAAAATTTTGGATGTTTTTCCATTCTCCATTATAGCCTATGAGATTCATTAGAATGAATGGGCCCGTATGGTAAGGGTTAGGGTTAGGGTTAGAGTTCAGGACACGCTCATGTTCGGGTGAATATTGGGCTTTGGTTTAGGGTTGGGTAAGATGTATTTTTAATATCACACTGAATGCTACACTCTTGATGGCGAAAAATTTTGGATGTTTTTCCATTCTCCATTATAGCCTATGAGATTCATGAGAATGAATGGGCCCATATGGTAAGGGTTAGGGTTAGGGTTAGAGTTCAGGACACACTTATGTTTGGGTGAATATTGGGGTTGGGTTTAGGGTTGGGTAAGATGTATTTATAATATCACACTGAATGGTACACTCTTGATGGCGAAAAATTTTGGATGTTTTTCCATTCTCCATTATAGCCTATGAGATTCATTAGAATGAATGGGCCCATATGATAAGGGTTAGGGTTAGAGTTCAGGACACACTTATGTTTGGGTGAATATTGGGGTTGGGTTTAGGGTTGGGTAAGATGTATTTTTAATATCACACTGAATGGTACACTCTTGATGGCGAAAATTTTTGGATGTTTTTCCATTCTCCATTATAGCCTATGAGATTCATTAGAATGAATGGGCCCATATGGTAAGGGTTAGGGTTAGGGTTAGAGTTCAGGACACACTTATGTTTGGGTGAATATTGGGGTTGGGTTTAGGGTTGGGTAAGATGTATTTTTAATATCACACTGAATGGTACACTCTTGATGGCGAAAAATTTTGGATGTTTTTCCATTCTCCATTATAGCCTATGAGATTCATTAGAATGAATGGGCCCATATGGTAAGGGTTAGGGTTAGGGTTAGAGTTCAGGACACACTTATGTTTAAGTGAATATTGGGGTTGGGTAAGATGTATTTTTAATATCACACTGAATGGTACACTCTTGATGGCGAAAAATCTTGGATGTTTTTCCATTCTCCATTATAGCCTATGAGATTCATTAGAATGAATGGGCCCATATGGTAAGGGTTAGGGTTAGGGTTAGAGTTCAGGACACACTTATGTTTGGGTGAATATTGGGGTTGGGTTTAGGGTTGGGTAAGATGTATTTTTATTATCACACCGAATGGTACACTCTTGATGGGGAAAAATTTTGGATGTTTTTCCATTCTCCATTATAGCCTATGAGATTCATTAGAATGAATGGGCCCATATGGTAAGGTTTAGGGTTAGGGTTAGAGTTCAGGACAGACTTATGTTTAAGTGAATATTGGGGTTGGGTAAGATGTATTTTTAATATCACACTGAATGGTACACTCTTGATGGGGAAATATTTTGGATGTTTTTCCATTCTTCATTATAGCCTATGAGATTATTTAGAATGAATGGGCCCATATGGTAAGGGTTAGGGTTAGAGTTCAGGACACACTTATGTTCGGGTGAATATTGGGCTTTGGTTTAGGGTTGGGTAAGATGTATTTTTAATATCACACTGAATGGTACACTCTTGATGGCGAAAAATTTTGGATGTTTTTCCATTCTCCATTATAGCCTATGAGATTCATTAGAATGAATGGGCCCATATGTTAAGGGTTAGGGTTAGAGTTCAGGACACACTTATGTTTCGGTGAATATTGGGGTTGGGTTTAGGGTTGGGTAAGATGTATTTTTAATATCACACTGAATGGTACACTCTTGATGGGGAAAAATTTTGGATGTTTTTCCATTCTCCATTATAGCCTATGAGATTCATTAGAATGAATGGGCCCATATGGTAAGGGTTAGGGTTAGGGTTAGAGTTCAGGACACACTTATGTTTAAGTGAATATTGGGGTTGGGTAAGATGTATTTTTAATATCACACTGAATGGTACACTCTTGATGGGGAAAAATTTTGGATGTTTTTCCATTCTCCATTATAGCCTATGAGATTCATGAGAATGAATGGGCCCATATGGTAAGGGTTAGGGTTAGGGTTAGAGTTCAGGACACACTTATGTTTGGGTGAATATTGGGGTTGGGTTTAGGGTTGGGTAAGATGTATTTATAATATCACACTGAATGGTACACTCTTGATGGCGAAAAATTTTGGATGTTTTTCCATTCTCCATTAAAGCCTATGAGATTCATTAGAATGAATGGGCCCATATGGTAAGGGTTAGGGTTAGGGTTAGAGTTCAGGACACACTTATGTTTAGGTGAATATTGGGGTTGGGTTTAGGGTTGGGTAAGATGTATTCTTAATATCACACTGAATGGTACACTCTTGATGGCGAAAAATTTTGGATGTTTTTCCATTCTCCATTATAGCCTATGAGATTCATTAGAATGAATGGGCCCATATGGTAAGGGTTAGGGTTAGGGTTAGAGTTCAGGACACATTATTGTTCGGGTGAATATTGGGCTTTGGTTTAGGGTTGGGTAAAATGTATTTTTAATATCACACTGAATGCTACACTCTTGATGGCGAAAAATTTTGGATGTTTTTCCATTCTCCATTATAGCCTATGAGATTCATTAGAATGAATGGGCCCTTATGGTAAGGGTTAGGGTTAGGGTTAGAGTTCAGGACACACTTATGTTCGGGTGCATATTGGGGTTGGGTTTAGGGTTGGGTAAGATGTATTTTTAATATCACACTGAATGGTACACTCTTGATGGGGAAAAATTTTGGATGTTTTTCCATTCTCCATTATAGCCTATGAGATTCATTAGAATGAATGGGCCCATATGGTAAGGGTTAGGGTTAGGGTTAGAGTTCAGGACACACTTATGTTTAAGTGAATATTGGGGTTGGGTAAGATGTATTTTTAATATCACACTGAATGGTACACTCTTGATGGGGAAAAATTTTGGATGTTTTTCCATTCTCCATTATAGCCTATGAGATTCATGAGAATGAATGGGCCCATATGGTAAGGGTTAGGGTTAGGGTTAGAGTTCAGGACACACTTATGTTTGGGTGAATATTGGGGTTGGGTTTAGGGTTGGGTAAGATGTATTTATAATATCACACTGAATGGTACACTCTTGATGGCGAAAATTTTTGGATGTTTTTCCATTCTCCATTAAAGCCTATGAGATTCATTAGAATGAATGGGCCCATATGGTAAGGGTTAGGGTTAGGGTTAGAGTTCAGGACACACTTATGTTTAGGTGAGTATTGGGGTTGGGTTTAGGGTTGGGTAAGATGTATTCTTAATATCACACTGAATGGTACACTCTTGATGGCGAAAAATTTTGGATGTTTTTCCATTCTCCATTATAGCCTATGAGATTCATTAGAATGAATGGGCCCATATGGTAAGGGTTAGGGTTAGGGTTAGAGTTCAGGACACACTATTGTTCGGGTGAATATTGGGCTTTGGTTTAGGGTTGGGTAAAATGTATTTTTAATATCACACTGAATGCTACACTCTTGATGGCGAAAAATTTTGGATGTTTTTCCATTCTCCATTATAGCCTATGAGATTCATTAGAATGAATGGGCCCATATGGTAAGGGTTAGGGTTAGGGTTAGAGTTCAGGACACACTTATGTTTAAGTGAATATTGGGGTTGGGTAAGATGTATTTTTAATATCACACTGAATGGTACACTCTTGATGGCGAAAAATTTTGGATGTTTTTCCATTCTCCATTATAGCCTATGAGATTCATTAGAATGAATGGGCCCATATGGTAAGGGTTAGGGTTAGGGTTAGAGTTCAGGACACACTTATGTTTGGGTGAATATTGGGGTTGGGTTTAGGGTTGGGTAAGATGTATTTTTATTATCACACCGAATGGTACACTCTTGTTGGGGAAAAATTTTGGATGTTTTTCCATTCTCCATTATAGCCTATGAGATTCATTAGAATGAATGGGCCCATATGGTAAGGGTTAGGGTTAGGGTTAGAGTTCAGGACAGACTTATGTTTAAGTGAATATTGGGGTTGGGTAAGATGTATTTTTAATATCACACTGAATGGTACACTCTTGATGGGGAAATATTTTGGATGTTTTTCCATTCTTCATTATAGCCTATGAGATTATTTAGAATGAATGGGCCCATATGGTAAGGGTTAGGGTTAGGGTTAGAGTTCAGGACACACTTATGTTCGGGTGAATATTGGGGTTGGGTTTAGGGTTGGGTAAGATGTATTTTTAATATCACACTGAATGGTACACTCTTGATGGGGAAAAATTTTGGATGTTTTTCCATTCTCCATTATAGCCTATGAGATTCATTAGAATGAATGGGCCCATATGGTAAGGGTTAGGGTTAGGGTTAGAGTTCAGGACACACTTATGTTTAAGTGAATATTGGGGTTGGGTAAGATGTATTTTTAATATCACACTGAATGGTACACTCTTGATGGGGAAAAATTTTGGATGTTTTTCCATTCTCCATTATAGCCTATGAGATTCATGAGAATGAATGGGCCCATATGGTAAGGGTTAGGGTTAGGGTTAGAGTTCAGGACACACTTATGTTTGGGTGAATATTGGGGTTGGGTTTAGGGTTGGGTAAGATGTATTTATAATATCACACTGAATGGTACACTCTTGATGGCGAAAAATTTTGGATGTTTTTCCATTCTCCATTAAAGCCTATGAGATTCATTAGAATGAATGGGCCCATATGGTAAGGGTTAGGGTTAGGGTTAGAGTTCAGGACACACTTATGTTTAGGTGAATATTGGGGTTGGGTTTAGGGTTGGGTAAGATGTATTCTTAATATCACACTGAATGGTACACTCTTGATGGCGAAAAATTTTGGATGTTTTTCCATTCTCCATTATAGCCTATGAGATTCATTAGAATGAATGGGCCCATATGGTAAGGGTTAGGGTTAGGGTTGGAGTTCAGGACACACTATTGTTCGGGTGAATATTGGGCTTTGGTTTAGGGTTGGGTAAAATGTATTTTTAATATTACACTGAATGCTACACTCTTGATGGCGAAAAATTTTGGATGTTTTTCCATTCTCCATTATAGCCTATGAGATTCATTAGAATGAATGGGCCCTTATGGTAAGGGTTAGGGTTAGGGTTAGAGTTCAGGACACACTTATGTTCGGGTGCATATTGGGGTTGGGTTTAGGGTTGGGTAAGATGTATTTTTAATATCACACTGAATGGTACACTCTTGATGGGGAAAAATTTTGGATGTTTTTCCATTCTCCATTATAGCCTATGAGATTCATTAGAATGAATGGGCCCATATGGTAAGGGTTAGAGTTAGGGTTAGAGTTCAGGACACATTTATGTTTAAGTGAATATTGGGGTTGGGTAAGATGTATTTTTAATATCACACTGAATGGTACACTCTTGATGGGGAAAAATTTTGGATGTTTTTCCATTCTCCATCATAGCCTATGAGATTCATGAGAATGAATGGGCCCATATGGTAAGGGTTAGGGTTAGGGTTAGAGTTCAGGACACACTTATGTTTGGGTGAATATTGGGGTTGGGTTTAGGGTTGGGTAAGATGTATTTATAATATCACACTGAATGGTACACTCTTGATGGCGAAAAATTTTGGATGTTTTTCCATTCTCCATTAAAGCCTATGAGATTCATTAGAATGAATGGGCCCATATGGTAAGGGTTAGGGTTAGGGTTAGAGTTCAGGACACACTTATGTTTAGGTGAATATTGGGGTTGGGTTTAGGGTTGGGTAAGATGTATTCTTAATATCACACTGAATGGTACACTCTTGATGGCGAAAAATTTTGGATGTTTTTCCATTCTCCATTATAGCCTATGAGATTCATTAGAATGAATGGGCCCATATGGTAAGGGTTAGGGTTAGGGTTAGAGTTCAGGACACACTATTGTTCGGGTGAATATTGGGCTTTGGTTTAGGGTTGGGTAAAATGTATTTTTAATATCACACTGAATGCTACACTCTTGATGGCGAACAATCTTGGATGTTTTTCCATTCTCCATTATAGCCTATGAGATTCATTAGAATGAATGGGCCCTTATGGTAAGGGTTAGGGTTAGGGTTAGAGTTCAGGACACACTTATGTTCGGGTGCATATTGGGGTTGGGTTTAGGGTTGGGTAAGATGTATTTTTAATATCACACTGAATGGTACACTCTTGATGGCGAAAAATTTTGGATGTTTTTCCATTCTCCATTATAGCCTATGAGATTCATTAGAATGAATGGGCCCATATGGTAACGGTTAGGGTTAGGGTTAGAGTTCAGGACACACTTATGTTCGGGTGAATATTGGGCTTTGGTTTAGTGTTGGGTAAGATGTATTTTTAATATCACACTGAATGCTACACTCTTGATGGCGAAAAATTTTGGATGTTTTTCCATTCTCCATTATAGCCTATGAGATTCATGAGAATGAATGGGCCCATATGGTAAGGGTTAGGGTTAGGGTTAGGGTTAGAGTTCAGGACACACTTATGTTTGGGTGAATATTGGGGTTGGGTTTAGGGTTGGGTAAGATGTATTTATAATATCACACTGAATGGTACACTCTTGATGGCGAAAAATTTTGGATGTTTTTCCATTCTCCATTATAGCCTATGAGATTCATTAGAATGAATGGGCCCATATGGTAAGGGTTAGGGTTAGAGTTCAGGACACACTTATGTTTGGGTGAATATTGGGGTTGGGTTTAGGGTTGGGTAAGATGTATTTATAATATCACACTGAATGGTACACTCTTGATGGCGAAAAATTTTGGATGTTTTTCCATTCTCCATTATAGCCTATGAGATTCATTAGAATGAATGGGCCCATATGGTAAGGGTTAGGGTTAGGGTTAGAGTTCAGGACACACTATTGTTCGGGTGAATATTGGGCTTTGGTTTAGGGTTGGGTAAAATGTATTTTTAATATCACACTGAATGCTACACTCTTGATGGCGAACAATCTTGGATGTTTTTCCATTCTCCATTATAGCCTATGAGATTCATTAGAATGAATGGGCCCTTATGGTAAGGGTTAGGGTTAGGGTTAGAGTTCAGGACACACTTATGTTCGGGTGCATATTGGGGTTGGGTTTAGGGTTGGGTAAGATGTATTTTTAATATCACACTGAATGGTACACTCTTGATGGCGAAAAATTTTGGATGTTTTTCCATTCTCCATTATAGCCTATGAGATTCATTAGAATGAATGGGCCCATATGGTAACGGTTAGGGTTAGGGTTAGAGTTCAGGACACACTTATGTTCGGGTGAATATTGGGCTTTGGTTTAGTGTTGGGTAAGATGTATTTTTAATATCACACTGAATGCTACACTCTTGATGGCGAAAAATTTTGGATGTTTTTCCATTCTCCATTATAGCCTATGAGATTCATGAGAATGAATGGGCCCATATGGTAAGGGTTAGGGTTAGGGTTAGGGTTAGAGTTCAGGACACACTTATGTTTGGGTGAATATTGGGGTTGGGTTTAGGGTTGGGTAAGATGTATTTATAATATCACACTGAATGGTACACTCTTGATGGCGAAAAATTTTGGATGTTTTTCCATTCTCCATTACAGCCTATGAGATTCATTAGAATGAATGGGCCCATATGGTAAGGGTTAGGGTTAGAGTTCAGGACACACTTATGTTTGGGTGAATATTGGGGTTGGGTAAGATGTATTTTTAATATCACACTGAATGGTACACTCTTGATGGCGAAAAATTTTGGATGTTTTTCCATTCTCCATTATAGCCTATGAGATTCATTAGAATGAATGGGCCCATATGGTAAGGGTTAGGGTTAGGGTTAGGGTTAGAGTTCAGGACACACTTATGTTTGGGTGAATATTGGGGTTGGGTTTAGGGTTGGGTAAGATGTATTTTTAATATCACACTGAATGGTACACTCTTGATGGCGAAAAATTTTGGATGTTTTTCCATTCTCCATTATAGCCTATGAGGTTCATTAGAATGAATGGGCCCATATGGTAAGGGTTAGGGTTAGGGTTAGAGTTCAGGACACACTTATGTTTTGGTGAATATTGGGGTTGGGTTTAGGGTTGGGTAAGATGTATTTTTAATATCACACTGAATGGTACACTCTTGATGGCGAAAAATCTTGGATGTTTTTCCATTCTCCATTATAGCCTTTGAGATTCATTAGAATGAATGGGCCCATATGGTGAGGGTTAGGGTTAGGGTTAGAGTTCAGGACACACTTATGTTTAAGTGAATATTGGGGTTGGGTTTAGGGTTGGGTAAGATGTATTTTTAATATCACACTGAATGCTACACTCTTGATGGCGAAAAATTTTGGATGTTTTTCCATTCTCCATTATAGCCTATGAGATTCATGAGAATGAATGGGCCCATATGGTAAGGGTTAGGGTTAGGGTTAGAGTTCAGGACACACTTATGTTCGGGTGAATATTGGGCTTTGGTTTAGTGTTGGGTAAGATGTATTTTTAATATCACACTGAATGCTACACTCTTGATGGCGAAAAATTTTGGATGTTTTTCCATTCTCCATTATAGCCTATGAGATTCATGAGAATGAATGGGCCCATATGGTAAGGGTTAGGGTTAGGGTTAGGGTTAGAGTTCAGGACACACTTATGTTTGGGTGAATATTGGGGTTGGGTTTAGGGTTGGGTAAGATGTATTTATAATATCACACTGAATGGTACACTCTTGATGGCGAAAAATTTTGGATGTTTTTCCATTCTCCATTATAGCCTATGAGATTCATTAGAATGAATGGGCCCATATGGTAAGGGTTAGGGTTAGAGTTCAGGACACACTTATGTTTGGGTGAATATTGGGGTTGGGTAAGATGTATTTTTAATATCACACTGAATGGTACACTCTTGATGGCGAAAAATTTTGGATGTTTTTCCATTCTCCATTATAGCCTATGAGATTCATTAGAATGAATGGGCCCATATGGTAAGGGTTAGGGTTAGGGTTAGGGTTAGAGTTCAGGACACACTTATGTTTGGGTGAATATTGGGGTTGGGTTTAGGGTTGGGTAAGATGTATTTTTAATATCACACTGAATGGTACACTCTTGATGGCGAAAAATTTTGGATGTTTTTCCATTCTCCATTATAGCCTATGAGGTTCATTAGAATGAATGGGCCCATATGGTAAGGGTTAGGGTTAGGGTTAGAGTTCAGGACACACTTATGTTTTGGTGAATATTGGGGTTGGGTTTAGGGTTGGGTAAGATGTATTTTTAATATCACACTGAATGGTACACTCTTGATGGCGAAAAATCTTGGATGTTTTTCCATTCTCCATTATAGCCTTTGAGATTCATTAGAATGAATGGGCCCATATGGTGAGGGTTAGGGTTAGGGTTAGAGTTCAGGACACACTTATGTTTAAGTGAATATTGGGGTTGGGTTTAGGGTTGGGTAAGATGTATTTTTAATATCACACTGAATGCTACACTCTTGATGGCGAAAAATTTTGGATGTTTTTCCATTCTCCATTATAGCCTATGAGATTCATGAGAATGAATGGGCCCATATGGTAAGGGTTAGGGTTAGGGTTAGAGTTCAGGACACACTTATGTTCGGGTGAATATTGGGGTTTGGTTTAGTGTTGGGTAAGATGTATTTTTAATATCACACTGAATGCTACACTCTTGATGGCGAAAAATTTTGGATGTTTTTCCATTCTCCATTATAGCCTATGAGATTCATGAGAATGAATGGGCCCATATGGTAAGGGTTAGGGTTAGGGTTAGAGTTCAGGACACACTTATGTTCGGGTGAATATTGGGCTTTGGTTTAGTGTTGGGTAAGATGTATTTTTAATATCACACTGAATGCTACACTCTTGATGGCGAAAAATTTTGGATGTTTTTCCATTCTCCATTATAGCCTATGAGATTCATGAGAATGAATGGGCCCATATGGTAAGGGTTAGGGTTAGGGTTAGGGTTAGAGTTCAGGACACACTTATGTTTGGGTGAATATTGGGGTTGGGTTTAGGGTTGGGTAAGATGTATTTATAATATCACACTGAATGGTACACTCTTGATGGCGAAAAATTTTGGATGTTTTTCCATTCTCCATTATAGCCTATGAGATTCATTAGAATGAATGGGCCCATATGGTAAGGGTTAGGGTTAGAGTTCAGGACACACTTATGTTTGGGTGAATATTGGGGTTGGGTAAGATGTATTTTTAATATCACACTGAATGGTACACTCTTGATGGCGAAAAATTTTGGATGTTTTTCCATTCTCCATTATAGCCTATGAGATTCATTAGAATGAATGGGCCCATATGGTAAGGGTTAGGGTTAGGGTTAGGGTTAGAGTTCAGGACACACTTATGTTTGGGTGAATATTGGGGTTGGGTTTAGGGTTGGGTAAGATGTATTTTTAATATCACACTGAATGGTACACTCTTGATGGCGAAAAATTTTGGATGTTTTTCCATTCTCCATTATAGCCTATGAGGTTCATTAGAATGAATGGGCCCATATGGTAAGGGTTAGGGTTAGGGTTAGAGTTCAGGACACACTTATGTTTTGGTGAATATTGGGGTTGGGTTTAGGGTTGGGTAAGATGTATTTTTAATATCACACTGAATGGTACACTCTTGATGGCGAAAAATCTTGGATGTTTTTCCATTCTCCATTATAGCCTTTGAGATTCATTAGAATGAATGGGCCCATATGGTGAGGGTTAGGGTTAGGGTTAGAGTTCAGGACACACTTATGTTTAAGTGAATATTGGGGTTGGGTTTAGGGTTGGGTAAGATGTATTTTTAATATCACACTGAATGCTACACTCTTGATGGCGAAAAATTTTGGATGTTTTTCCATTCTCCATTATAGCCTATGAGATTCATGAGAATGAATGGGCCCATATGGTAAGGGTTAGGGTTAGGGTTAGAGTTCAGGACACACTTATGTTCGGGTGAATATTGGGGTTTGGTTTAGTGTTGGGTAAGATGTATTTTTAATATCACACTGAATGCTACACTCTTGATGGCGAAAAATTTTGGATGTTTTTCCATTCTTCATTATAGCCTATGAGATTCATTAGAATGAATGGGCCCATATGGTAACGGTTAGGGTTAGGGTTAGAGTTCAGGACACACTTATGTTCGGGTGAATATTGGGCTTTGGTTTAGTGTTGGGTAAGATGTATTTTTAATATCACACTGAATGCTACACTCTTGATGGCGAAAAATTTTGGATGTTTTTCCATTCTCCATTATAGCCTATGAGATTCATGAGAATGAATGGGCCCATATGGTAAGGGTTAGGGTTAGGGTTAGGGTTAGAGTTCAGGACACACTTATGTTTGGGTGAATATTGGGGTTGGGTTTAGGGTTGGGTAAGATGTATTTATAATATCACACTGAATGGTACACTCTTGATGGCGAAAAATTTTGGATGTTTTTCCATTCTCCATTATAGCCTATGAGATTCATTAGAATGAATGGGCCCATATGGTAAGGGTTAGGGTTAGAGTTCAGGACACACTTATGTTTGGGTGAATATTGGGGTTGGGTAAGATGTATTTTTAATATCACACTGAATGGTACACTCTTGATGGCGAAAAATTTTGGATGTTTTTCCATTCTCCATTATAGCCTATGAGATTCATTAGAATGAATGGGCCCATATGGTAAGGGTTAGGGTTAGAGTTCAGGACACACTTATGTTTGGGTGAATATTGGGGTTGGGTTTAGGGTTGGGTAAGATGTATTTTTAATATCACACTGAATGGTACACTCTTGATGGCGAAAAATTTTGGATGTTTTTCCATTCTCCATTATAGCCTATGAGGTTCATTAGAATGAATGGGCCCATATGGTAAGGGTTAGGGTTAGGGTTAGAGTTCAGGACACACTTATGTTTTGGTGAATATTGGGGTTGGGTTTAGGGTTGGGTAAGATGTATTTTTAATATCACACTGAATGGTACACTCTTGATGGCGAAAAATCTTGGATGTTTTTCCATTCTCCATTATAGCCTTTGAGATTCATTAGAATGAATGGGCCCATATGGTGAGGGTTAGGGTTAGGGTTAGAGTTCAGGACACACTTATGTTTAAGTGAATATTGGGGTTGGGTTTAGGGTTGGGTAAGATGTATTTTTAATATCACACTGAATGCTACACTCTTGATGGCGAAAAATTTTGGATGTTTTTCCATTCTCCATTATAGCCTATGAGATTCATGAGAATGAATGGGCCCATATGGTAAGGGTTAGGGTTAGGGTTAGAGTTCAGGACACACTTATGTTCGGGTGAATATTGGGGTTTGGTTTAGGGTTGGGTAAGATGTATTCTTAATATCACACTGAATGGTACACTCTTGATGGCGAAAAATTTTGGATGTTTTTCCATTCTCCATTATAGCCTATGAGATTCATTAGAATGAATGGGCCCATATGGTAAGGGTTAGGGTTAGGGTTAGAGTTCAGGACACACTATTGTTCGGGTGAATATTGGGCTTTGGTTTAGGGTTGGGTAAAATGTATTTTTAATATCACACTGAATGCTACACTCTTGATGGCGAAAAATTTTGGATGTTTTTCCATTCTCCATTATAGCCTATGAGATTCATTAGAATGAATGGGCCCTTATGGTAAGGGTTAGGGTTAGGGTTAGAGTTCAGGACACACTTATGTTCGGGTGCATATTGGGGTTGGGTTTAGGGTTGGGTAAGATGTATTTTTAATATCACACTGAATGGTACACTCTTGATGGCGAAAAATTTTGGATGTTTTTCCATTCTCCATTATAGCCTATGAGATTCATTAGAATGAATGGGCCCATATGGTAACGGTTAGGGTTAGGGTTAGAGTTCAGGACACACTTATGTTCGGGTGAATATTGGGCTTTGGTTTAGTGTTGGGTAAGATGTATTTTTAATATCACACTGAATGCTACACTCTTGATGGCGAAAAATTTTGGATGTTTTTCCATTCTCCATTATAGCCTATGAGATTCATGAGAATGAATGGGCCCATATGGTAAGGGTTAGGGTTAGGGTTAGGGTTAGAGTTCAGGACACACTTATGTTTGGGTGAATATTGGGGTTGGGTTTAGGGTTGGGTAAGATGTATTTATAATATCACACTGAATGGTACACTCTTGATGGCGAAAAATTTTGGATGTTTTTCCATTCTCCATTATAGCCTATGAGATTCATTAGAATGAATGGGCCCATATGGTAAGGGTTAGGGTTAGAGTTCAGGACACACTTATGTTTGGGTGAATATTCAGGTTGGGTAAGATGTATTTTTAATATCACACTGAATGGTACACTCTTGATGGCGAAAAATTTTGGATGTTTTTCCATTCTCCATTATAGCCTATGAGATTCATTAGAATGAATGGGCCCATATGGTAAGGGTTAGGGTTAGGGTTAGGGTTAGAGTTCAGGACACACTTATGTTTGGGTGAATATTGGGGTTGGGTTTAGGGTTGGGTAAGATGTATTTTTAATATCACACTGAATGGTACACTCTTGATGGCGAAAAATTTTGGATGTTTTTCCATTCTCCATTATAGCCTATGAGGTTCATTAGAATGAATGGGCCCATATGGTAAGGGTTAGGGTTAGGGTTAGAGTTCAGGACACACTTATGTTTTGGTGAATATTGGGGTTGGGTTTAGGGTTGGGTAAGATGTATTTTTAATATCACACTGAATGGTACACTCTTGATGGCGAAAAATCTTGGATGTTTTTCCATTCTCCATTATAGCCTTTGAGATTCATTAGAATGAATGGGCCCATATGGTGAGGGTTAGGGTTAGGGTTAGAGTTCAGGACACACTTATGTTTAAGTGAATATTGGGGTTGGGTTTAGGGTTGGGTAAGATGTATTTTTAATATTACACTGAATGCTACACTCTTGATGGCGAAAAATTTTGGATGTTTTTCCATTCTCCATTATAGCCTATGAGATTCATGAGAATGAATGGGCCCATATGGTAAGGGTTAGGGTTAGGGTTAGAGTTCAGGACACACTTATGTTCGGGTGAATATTGGGGTTTGGTTTAGTGTTGGGTAAGATGTATTTTTAATATCACACTGAATGCTACACTCTTGATGGCGAAAAATTTTGGATGTTTTTCCATTCTCCATTATAGCCTATGAGATTCATTAGAATGAATGGGCCCATATGGTAACGGTTAGGGTTAGGGTTAGAGTTCAGGACACACTTATGTTTGGGTGAATATTGGGGTTGGGTTTAGGGTTGGGTAAGATGTATTTATAATATCACACTGAATGGTACACTCTTGATGGCGAAAAATTTTGGATGTTTTTCCATTCTCCATTATAGCCTATGAGATTCATTAGAATGAATGGGCCCATATGGTAAGGGTTAGGGTTAGAGTTCAGGACACACTTATGTTTGGGTGAATATTGGGGTTGGGTAAGATGTATTTTTAATATCACACTGAATGGTACACTCTTGATGGCGAAAAATTTTGGATGTTTTTCCATTCTCCATTATAGCCTATGAGATTCATTAGAATGAATGGGCCCATATGGTAAGGGTTAGGGTTAGGGTTAGGGTTAGAGTTCAGGACACACTTATGTTTGGGTGAATATTGGGGTTGGGTTTAGGGTTGGGTAAGATGTATTTTTAATATCACACTGAATGGTACACTCTTGATGGCGAAAAATTTTGGATGTTTTTCCATTCTCCATTATAGCCTATGAGGTTCATTAGAATGAATGGGCCCATATGGTAAGGGTTAGGGTTAGGGTTAGAGTTCAGGACACACTTATGTTTTGGTGAATATTGGGGTTGGGTTTAGGGTTGGGTAAGATGTATTTTTAATATCACACTGAATGGTACACTCTTGATGGCGAAAAATCTTGGATGTTTTTCCATTCTCCATTATAGCCTTTGAGATTCATTAGAATGAATGGGCCCATATGGTGAGGGTTAGGGTTAGGGTTAGAGTTCAGGACACACTTATGTTTAAGTGAATATTGGGGTTGGGTTTAGGGTTGGGTAAGATGTATTTTTAATATCACACTGAATGCTACACTCTTGATGGCGAAAAATTTTGGATGTTTTTCCATTCTCCATTATAGCCTATGAGATTCATGAGAATGAATGGGCCCATATGGTAAGGGTTAGGGTTAGGGTTAGAGTTCAGGACACACTTATGTTCGGGTGAATATTGGGGTTTGGTTTAGGGTTGGGTAAGATGTATTTTTAATATCACACTGAATGCTACACTCTTGATGGCGAAAAATTTTGGATGTTTTTCCATTCTCCATTATAGCCTATGAGATTCATTAGAATGAATGGGCCCATATGGTAAGGGATAGGGTTAGGGTTAGAGTTCAGGGCACACTTATGTTTAAGTGAATATTGCGGTTGGGTTTAGGGTTGGGTAAGATGTATTCTTAATATCACACTGAATGGTACACTCTTGATGGGGAAAAATTTTGGATGTTTTTCCATTCTCCATTATTGCCTATGAGATTCATTAGAATGAATGGGCCCATATGGTAAGGGTTAGGGTTAGGGTTAGAGTTCAGGACATACTCATGTTTAAGTGAATATTGGGGTTGGGTTTAGGGTTGGATAATATGTATTTTTAATATCACACTGAATGGTACACTCTTGATGCCGAAAAATGTTTGATGTTTTTCCATTCTCCATTATAGCCTATGAGATTCATTAGAATGAATGGGCCCATATGGTAAGGGTTAGGGTTAGGGTTAGAGTTCAGGACACACTTATGTTCGGGTGAATATTGGGCTTTGGTTTAGGGTTGGGTAAGATATATTTTTAATATCACGCTGAATGCTACACTCTTGATGGCGCAAAATTTTGGATGTTTTTACATTCTCCATTATAGCCTATGAGATTCATTAGAATGAATGGGCCCATATGGTAAGGGTTAGGGTTAGGGTTAGAGTTCAGGACACACTTATGTTCGGGTGAATATTGGGCTTTGGTTTAGGGTTGGGTAAGATGTATTTTTAATATCACACTGAATGCTACACTCTTGATGGCGAAAAATTTTGGATGTTTTTCTATTCTCCATTATAGCCTATGAGATTCATTAGAATGAATGGGCCCATATGGTAAGGGTTAGGGTTAGGGTTAGAGTTCAGGACACACTTATGTTCGGGTGAATATTGGGCTTGGGTTTAGGGTTGGGTAAGATGTATTTTTAATATCACACTGAATGGTACACTCCTGATGGGGAAAAATTTTGGATGTTTTTCCATTATCCATTATAGCCTATGAGATTCATTGGAATGAATGGGCCCATATGGTAAGGGTTAGGGTTACGGTTAGAGTTCAGGACACACTCATGTTCGGGTGAATATTGTGCTTTGGTTTAGGGTTGGGTAAGATGTATTTTTAATATCACACTGAATGGTACACTCTTGATGGGGAAAAATTTTGGATGTTTTTCCATTCTCCATTATAGCCTATGAGATTCATTAGAATGAATGGGCCCATATGGTAAGGGTTAGGGTTAGGGTTAGAGTTCAGGACAGACTTATGTTTAAGTGAATATTGGGGTTGGGTAAGATGTATTTTTAATATCACACTGAATGGTACACTCTTGATGGGGAAAAATTTTGGATGTTTTTCCATTCTTCATTATAGCCTATGAGATTATTTAGAATGAATGGGCCCATATGGTAAGGGTTAGGGTTAGGGTTAGAGTTCAGGACACACTTATGTTCGGGTGAATATTGGGCTTTGGTTTAGGGTTGGGTAAGATGTATTTTTAATATCACACTGAATGGTACACTCTTGATGGCGAAAAATTTTGGATGTTTTTCCATTCTCCATTATAGCCTATGAGATTCATTAGAATGAATGGGCCCATATGTTAAGGGTTAGGGTTAGAGTTCAGGACACACTTATGTTTGGGTGAATATTGCGGTTGGGTTTAGGGTTGGGTAAGATGTATTTTTAATATCACATTGAATGGTACACTCTTGATGGGGAAAAATGTTGGATGTTTTTCCATTCTCCATTATAGCCTATGAGATTCATTAGAATGAATGGGCCCATATGGTAAGGGTTAGGGTTAGGGTTAGAGTTCAGGACACACTTATGTTCGGGTGAATATTGGGGTTTGGTTTAGGGTTGGGTAAGATGTATTTTTAATATCACACTGAATGCTACACTCTTGATGGCGAAAAATTTTGGATGTTTTTCCATTCTCCATTATAGCCTATGAGATTCATTAGAATGAATGGGCCCATATGGTAAGGGTTAGGGTTAGGGTTAGAGTTCAGGGCACACTTATGTTTAAGTGAATATTGCGGTTGGGTTTAGGGTTGGGTAAGATGTATTCTTAATATCACACTGAATGGTACACTCTTGATGGGGAAAAATTTTGGATGTTTTTCCATTCTCCATTATTGCCTATGAGATTCATTAGAATGAATGGGCCCGTATGGTAAGGGTTAGGGTTAGGGTTAGAGTTCAGGACATACTCATGTTTAAGTGAATATTGGGGTTGGGTTTAGGGTTGGATAATATGTATTTTTAATATCACACTGAATGGTACACTCTTGATGCCGAAAAATGTTTGATGTTTTTCCATTCTCCATTATAGCCTATGAGATTCATTGGAATGAATGGGACCATATGGTAAGGGTTAGGGTTAGGGTTAGAGTTCAGGACACACTTATGTTCGGGTGAATATTGGGCTTTGGTTTAGGGTTGGGTAAGATATATTTTTAATATCACATTGAATGCTACACTCTTGATGGCGCAAAATTTTGGATGTTTTTCCATTCTCCATTATAGCCTATGAGATTCATTAGAATGAATGGGCCCATATGGTAAGGGTTAGGGTTAGGGTTAGAGTTCAGGACACACTTATGTTCGGGTGAATATTGGGCTTTGGTTTAGGGTTGGGTAAGATGTATTTTTAATATCACACTGAATGCTACACTATTGATGGCGAAAAATTTTGGATGTTTTTCCATTCTCCATTATAGCCTATGAGATTCATTAGAATGAATGGGCCCATATGGTAAGGGTTAGGGTTAGGGTTAGAGTTCAGGACACACTTATGTTCGGGTGAATATTGGGCTTGGGTTTAGGGTTGGGTAAGATGTATTTTTAATATCACACTGAATGGTACACTCCTGATGGGGAAAAATTTTGGATGTTTTTCCATTATCCATTATAGCCTATGAGATTCATTGGAATGAATGGGCCCATATGGTAAGGGTTAGGGTTACGGTTAGAGTTCAGGACACACTCATGTTCGGGTGAATATTGTGCTTTGGTTTAGGGTTGGGTAAGATGTATTTTTAATATCACACTGAATGGTACACTCTTGATGGGGAAAAATTTTGGATGTTTTTCCATTCTCCATTATAGCCTATGAGATTCATTAGAATGAATGGGCCCATATGGTAAGGGTTAGGGTTAGGGTTAGAGTTCAGGACAGACTTATGTTTAAGTGAATATTGGGGTTGGGTAAGATGTATTTTTAATATCACACTGAATGGTACACTCTTGATGGGGAAAAATTTTGGATGTTTTTCCATTCTTCATTATACCCTATGAGATTATTTAGAATGAATGGGCCCATATGGTAAGGGTTAGGGTTAGGGTTAGAGTTCAGGACACACTTATGTTCGGGTGAATATTGGGCTTTGGTTTAGGGTTGGGTAAGATGTATTTTTAATATCACACTGAATGGTACACTCTTGATGGCGAAAAATTTTGGATGTTTTTCCATTCTCCATTATAGCCTATGAGATTCATTAGAATGAATGGGCCCATATGTTAAGGGTTAGGGTTAGAGTTCAGGACACACTTATGTTTGGGTGAATATTGGGGTTGGGTTTAGGGTTGGGTAAGATGTATTTTTAATATCACACTGAATGGTACACTCTTGATGGGGAAAAATGTTGGATGTTTTTCCATTCTCCATTATAGCCTATGAGATTCATTAGAATGAATGGGCCCATATGGTAAGGGTTAGGGTTAGGGTTAGAGTTCAGAACACACTTATGTTTAAGTGAATATTGGGGTTGGGTAAGATGTATTTTTAATATCACACTGAATGGTACACTCTTGATCGGGAAAAATTTTGGATGTTTTTCCATTCTCCATTATAGCCTATGAGATTCATTAGAATGAATGGGCCCATATGGTAAGGGTTAGGGTTAGGGTTAGAGTTCAGGACACACTTATGTTTGGGTGAATATTGGGGTTGGGTTTAGGGTTGGGTAAGATGTATTTTTAATATCACACTGAATGGTACACTCTTGATGGGGAAAAATTTTGGATGTTTTTCCATTCTCCATTATAGCCTATGAGATTCATTAGAATGAATGGGCCCATATGGTAAGGGTTAGGGTTAGGGTTAGAGTTCAGAACACACTTATGTTTAAGTGAATATTGGGGTTGGGTAAGATGTATTTTTAATATCACACTGAATGGTACACTCTTGATGGGGAAAAATTTTGGATGTTTTTCCATTCTCCATTATAGCCTATGAGATTCATTAGAATGAATGGGCCCATATGGTAAGGGTTAGGGTTAGGGTTAGAGTTCAGGACACACTTATGTTTGGGTGAATATTGGGGTTGGGTTTAGGGTTGGGTAAGATGTATTTTTAATATCACACTGAATGGTACACTCTTGATGGGGAAAAATTTTGGATGTTTTTCCATTCTCCATTATAGCCTATGAGATTCATTAGAATGAATGGGCCCATATGGTAAGGGTTAGGGTTAGGGTTAGAGTTCAGAACACACTTATGTTTAAGTGAATATTGGGGTTGGGTAAGATGTATTTTTAATATCACACTGAATGGTACACTCTTGATGGGGAAAAATTTTGGATGTTTTTCCATTCTCCATTATAGCCTATGAGATTCATTAGAATGAATGGGCCCATATGGTAAGGGTTAGGGTTAGGGTTAGAGTTCAGGACACACTTATGTTTGGGTGAATATTGGGGTTGGGTTTAGGGTTGGGTAAGATGTATTTTTATTATCACACTGAATGGTTCACTCTTGATGGGGAAAAATTTTGGATGTTTTTCCATTCTCCATTATAGCCTATGAGATTCATTAGAATGAATGGGCCCATATGGTAAGGGTTAGGGTTAGGGTTAGAGTTCAGGACAGAGTTATGTTTAAGTGAATATTGGGGTTGGGTAAGATGTATTTTTAATATCACACTGAATGGTACACTCTTGATGGGGAAATATTTTGGATGTTTTTCCATTCTTCATTATAGCCTATGAGATTATTTAGAATGAATGGGCCCATATGGTAAGGGTTAGGGTTAGGGTTAGAGTTCAGGACACACTTATGTTCGGGTGAATATTGGGCTTTGGTTTAGGGTTGGGTAAGATGTATTTTTAATATCACACTGAATGGTACACTCTTGATGGCGAAAAATTTTGGATGTTTTTCCATTCTCCATTATAGCCTATGAGATTCATTAGAATGAATGGGCCCATATGTTAAGGGTTAGGGTTAGAGTTCAGGACACACTTATGTTTGGGTGAATATTGGGGTTGGGTTTAGGGTTGGGTAAGATGTATTTTTAATATCACACTGAATGGTACACTCTTGATGGGGAAAAATTTTGGATGTTTTTCCATTCTCCATTATAGCCTATGAGATTCATTAGAATGAATGGGCCCATATGGTAAGGGTTAGGGTTAGGGTTAGAGTTCAGGACACACTTATGTTTAAGTGAATATTGGGGTTGGGTAAGATGTATTTTTAATATCGCACTGAATGGTACACTCTTGATGGGGAAAAATTTTGGATGTTTTTCCATTATCCATTATAGCCTATGAGATTCATTAGAATGAATGGGCCCATATGGTAAGGGTTAGGGTTAGGGTTAGAGTTCAGGACACACTTATGTTTGGGTGAATATTGGGGTTGGGTTTAGGTTTGGGTAAGATGTATTTTTAATATCACACTGAATGGTACACTCTTGATGGGGAAAAATTTTGGATGTTTTTCCATTCTCCATTATAGCCTATGAGATTCATTAGAATGAATGGGCCCATATGGTAAGGGTTAGGGTTAGGGTTAGAGTTCAGGACACACTTATGTTTAAGTGAATATTGGGGTTGGGTAAGATATATTTTTAATATCACACTGAATGGTACACTCTTGATGGGGAAAAATTTTGGATGTTTTTCCATTCTCCATTGTAGCCTATGAGATTCATTAGAATGAATGGGCCCATATGGTAAGGATTAGGGTTCGGGTTAGAGTTCAGGACACACTTATGTTCGGGTGAATATTGGGCTTTGGTTTAGGGTTGGGTAAGATGTATTTTTAATATCACACTGAATGGTACACTCTTGATGGCGAAAAATTTTGGATGTTTTTCCATTCTCCATTATAGCCTATGAGATTCATTAGAATGAATGGGCCCATATGGTAAGGGTTAGGGTTAGGGTTAGGGTTAGGGTTAGAGTTCAGGACACACTTATGTTTGGGTGAATATTGGGGTTGGGTTTAGGGTTGGGTAAGATGTATTTTTAATATCACACTGAATGTTACAATCTTGATGGCGAAAAATTTTGGATGTTTTTCCATTCTCCATTATAGCCTGTGAGATTCATTAGAATGAATGGGCCCATATGGTAAGGATTAGGGTTAGGGTTAGAGTTCAGGACACACTTATGTTTAAGTGAATATTGGGGTTGGGTAAGATATATTTTTAATATCACACTGAATGGTACACTCTTGATGGGGAAAAATTTTGGATGTTTTTCCATTCTCCATTATAGCCTATGAGATTCATTAGAATGAATGGGCCCATATGGTAAGGGTTAGGGTTAGGGTTAGAGTTCAGGACACACTTATGTTTGGGTGAATATTGGGGTTGGGTTTAGGGTTGGGTAAGATGTATTTTTAATATCACACTGAATGCTACACTCTTGATGGGGAAAAATTTTGGATGTTTTTCCATTCTCCATTATAGCCTATGAGATTCATTAGAATGAATGGGCCCATATGGTAAGGGTTAGGGTTAGGGTTAGAGTTCAGGACACACTTATGTTTAAGTGAATATTGGGGTTGGGTTTAGGGTTGGGTAAGATGTATTTTTAATATCACACTGAATGGTACACTCTTGATGGGGAAAAATTTTGGATGTTTTTCCATTCTCCATTATAGCCTATGAGATTCATTAGAATGAATGGGCCCATATGGTAAGGGTTAGGGTTAGGGTTAGGGTTAGAGTTCAGGACACACTTATGTTTGGGTGAATATTGGGGTTGGGTTTAGGGTTGGGTAAGATGTATTTTTAATATCACACTGAATGGTACACTCTTGATGGGGAAAAATTTTGGATGTTTTTCCATTCTCCATTATAGCCTATGAGATTCATTAGAATGAATGGGCCCATATGGTAAGGGTTAGGGTTAGGGTTAGAGTTCAGGACACACTTATGTTTAAGTGAATATTGGGGTTGGGTAAGATGTATTTTTAATATCACACTGAATGGTACACTCTTGATGGGGAAAAATTTTGGATGTTTTTCCATTCTCCATTATAGCCTATGAGATTCATTAGAATGAATGGGCCCATATGGTAAGGGTTAGGGTTAGGGTTAGAGTTCAGGACACACTTATGTTTGGGTGAATATTGGGGTTGTGTTTAGTGTTGGGTAAGATGTATTTTTAATATCACACTGAATGGTACACTCTTGATGGGGAAAAATTTTGGATGTTTTTCCATTCTCCATTATAGCCTATGAGATTCATTAGAATGAATGGGCCCATATGGTAAGGGTTAGGGTTAGGGTTAGAGTTCAGGACACACTTATGTTTAAGTGAATATTGGGGTTGGGTAAGATGTATTTTTAATATCACACTGAATGGTACACTCTTGATGGGGAAAAATTTTGGATGTTTTTCCATTCTCCATTATAGCCTATGAGATTCATTAGAATGAATGGGCCCATATGGTAAGGATTAGGGTTAGGGTTAGAGTTCAGGACACACTTATGTTCGGGTGCATATTGGGCTTTGGTTTAGGGTTGGGTAAGATGTATTTTTAATATCACACTGAATGGTACACTCTTGATGGCGAAAAATTTTGGATGTTTTTCCACTCTCCATTATAGCCTATGAGATTCATTAGAATGAATGGGCCCATATGTTAAGGGTTAGGGTTAGGGTTAGAGTTCAGGACACACTTATGTTTGGGTGAATATTGGGGTTGGGTTTAGGGTTGGGTAAGATGTATTTTTAATATCACACTGAATGCTACACTCTTGATGGGGAAAAATTTTGGATGTTTTTCCATTCTCCATTATAGCCTATGAGATTCATTAGAATGAATGGGCCCATATGGTAAGGGTTAGGGTTAGGGTTAGAGTTCAGGACACACTTATGTTTAAGTGAATATTGGGGTTGGGTAAGATGTATTTTTAATATCACACTGAATGGTACACTCTTGATGGGGAAAAATTTTGGATGTTTTTCCATTCTCCATTATAGCCTATGAGATTCATTAGAATGAATGGGCCCATATGGTAAGGGTTAGGGTTAGGGTTAGAGTTCAGGACACACTTATGTTCGGGTGAATATTGGGCTTTGGTTTAGGGTTGGGTAAGATGTATTTTTAATATCACACTGAATGGTACACTCTTGATGGCGAAAAATTTTGGATGTTTTTCCATTCTCCATTATAGCCTATGAGATTCATTAGAATGAATGGGCCCATATGGTAAGGGTTAGGGTTAGGGTTAGAGTTCAGGACACACTTATGTTTGGGTGAATATTGGGGTTGGGTTTAGGGTTGGGTAAGATGCATTTTTAATATCACAATGAATGCTACACTCTTGATGGGGAAAAATTTTGGATGTTTTTCCATTCTCCATTATAGCCTATGAGATTCATTAGAATGAATGGGCCCATATGGTAAGGGTTAGGGTTAGGGTTAGAATTCAGGACACACTTATGTTTAAGTGAATATTGGGGTTTGGTTTAGGGTTGGGTAAGATGTATTTTTAATATCACACTGAATGTTACAATCTTGATGGCGAAAAATTTTGGATGTTTTTTCCATTCTCCATTATAGCCTGTGAGATTCATTAGAATGAATGGGCCAATATGGTAAGGGTTAGGGTTAGGGTTAGAGTTCAGGACACACTTATGTTCGGGTGAATATTGGGCTTTGGTTTAGGGTTGGGTAAGATGTATTTTTAATATCACACTGAATGCTACACTCTTGATGGGGAAAAATTTTGGATGTTTTTCCATTCCCCATTATAGCCTATGAGATTCATTAGAATGAATGGGCCCATATGGTAAGGGTTAGGGTTAGGGTTAGGGTTAGCGTTCAGGACACACTTATGTTTGGGTGAATATTGGGGTTGGGTTTAGGGTTGGGTAAGATGTATTTTTAATATCACACTGAATGGTACACTCTTGATGGGGAAAAATTTTGGATGTTTTTCCATTCTCCATTATAGCCTATGAGATTCATTAGAATGAATGGGCCCATATGGTAAGGGTTAGGGTTAGGGTTAGAGTTCAGGACACACTTATGTTTAAGTGAATATTGGGGTTGGGTAAGATGTATTTTTAATATCACACTGAATGGTACACTCTTGATGGGGAAAAATTTTGGATGTTTTTCCATTCTCCATTATAGCCTATGAGATTCATTAGAATGAATGGGCCCATATGGTAAGGGTTAGGGTTAGGGTTAGAGTTCAGGACACACTTATGTTTGGGTGAATATTGGGGTTGTGTTTAGTGTTGGGTAAGATGTATTTTTAATATCACACTGAATGGTACACTCTTGATGGGGAAAAATTTTGGATGTTTTTCCATTCTCCATTATAGCCTATGAGATTCATTAGAATGAATGGGCCCATATGGTAAGGGTTAGGGTTAGGGTTAGAGTTCAGGACACACTTATGTTTAAGTGAATATTGGGGTTGGGTAAGATGTATTTTTAATATCACACTGAATGGTACACTCTTGATGGGGAAAAATTTTGGATGTTTTTCCATTCTCCATTATAGCCTATGAGATTCATTAGAATGAATGGGCCCATATGGTAAGGATTAGGGTTAGGGTTAGAGTTCAGGACACACTTATGTTCGGGTGCATATTGGGCTTTGGTTTAGGGTTGGGTAAGATGTATTTTTAATATCACACTGAATGGTACACTCTTGATGGCGAAAAATTTTGGATGTTTTTCCATTCTCCATTATAGCCTATGAGATTCATTAGAATGAATGGGCCCATATGTTAAGGGTTAGGGTTAGGGTTAGAGTTCAGGACACACTTATGTTTGGGTGAATATTGGGGTTGGGTTTAGGGTTGGGTAAGATGTATTTTTAATATCACACTGAATGCTACACTCTTGATGGGGAAAAATTTTGGATGTTTTTCCATTCTCCATTATAGCCTATGAGATTCATTAGAATGAATGGGCCCATATGGTAAGGGTTAGGGTTAGGGTTAGAGTTCAGGACACACTTATGTTTAAGTGAATATTGGGGTTGGGTAAGATGTATTTTTAATATCACACTGAATGGTACACTCTTGATGGCGAAAATTTTTGGATGTTTTTCCATTCTCCATTATAGCCTATGAGATTCATTAGAATGAATGGGCCCATATGGTAAGGGTTAGGGTTAGGGTTAGAGTTCAGGACACACTTATGTTCGGGTGAATATTGGGCTTTGGTTTAGGGTTGGGTAAGATGTATTTTTAATATCACACTGAATGGTACACTCTTGATGGCGAAAAATTTTGGATGTTTTTCCATTCTCCATTATAGCCTATGAGATTCATTAGAATGAATGGGCCCATATGGTAAGGGTTAGGGTTAGGGTTAGAGTTCAGGACACACTTATGTTTGGGTGAATATTGGGGTTGGGTTTAGGGTTGGGTAAGATGCATTTTTAATATCACAATGAATGCTACACTCTTGATGGGGAAAAATTTTGGATGTTTTTCCATTCTCCATTATAGCCTATGAGATTCATTAGAATGAATGGGCCCATATGGTAAAGGGTAGGGTTAGGGTTAGAGTTCAGGACACACTTATGTTTGGGTGAATATTGGGGTTGGGTTTAGGGTTGGGTAAGATGTATTTTTAATATCACACTGAATGCTACACTCTTGATGGCGAAAATTTTTGGATGTTTTTCCATTCTCCATTATACCCTATGAGATTCATTAGAATGAATGGGCCCATATGGTAAGGGTTAGGGTTAGGGTTAGAGTTCAGGGACACACTTATGTTTAAGTGAATATTGGGGTTGGGTAAGATGTATTTTTAATATCACACTGAATGGTACACTCTTGATGGGGAAAAATTTTGGATGTTTTTCCATTCTCCATTATAGCCTATGAGATTCATTAGAATGAATGGGCCCATATGGTAAGGGTTAGGGTTAGGGTTAGAGTTCAGGACACACTTATGTTTGGGTGAATATTGGGGTTGTGTTTAGTGTTGGGTAAGATGTATTTTTAATATCACACTGAATGGTACACTCTTGATGGGGAAAAATTTTGGATGTTTTTCCATTCTCCATTATAGCCTATGAGATTCATTAGAATGAATGGGCCCATATGGTAAGGGTTAGGGTTAGGGTTAGAGTTCAGGACACACTTATGTTTAAGTGAATATTGGGGTTGGGTAAGATGTATTTTTAATATCACACTGAATGGTACACTCTTGATGGGGAAAAATTTTGGATGTTTTTCCATTCTCCATTATAGCCTATGAGATTCATTAGAATGAATGGGCCCATATGGTAAGGATTAGGGTTAGGGTTAGAGTTCAGGACACACTTATGTTCGGGTGCATATTGGGCTTTGGTTTAGGGTTGGGTAAGATGTATTTTTAATATCACACTGAATGGTACACTCTTGATGGCGAAAAATTTTGGATGTTTTTCCATTCTCATTATAGCCTATGAGATTCATTAGAATGAATGGGCCCATATGTTAAGGGTTAGGGTTAGGGTTAGAGTTCAGGACACACTTATGTTTGGGTGAATATTGGGGTTGGGTTTAGGGTTGGGTAAGATGTATTTTTAATATCACACTGAATGCTACACTCTTGATGGGAAAAATTTTGGATGTTTTTCCATTCTCCATTATAGCCTATGAGATTCATTAGAATGAATGGGCCCATATGGTAAGGGTTAGGGTTAGGGTTAGAGTTCAGGACACACTTATGTTTAAGTGAATATTGGGGTTGGGGTAAGATGTATTTTTAATATCACACTGAATGGTACACTCTTGATGGCGAAAATTTTGGATGTTTTTCCATTCTCCATTATAGCCTATGAGATTCATTAGAATGAATGGCCCATATGGTAAGGGTTAGGGTTAGGGTTAGAGTTCAGGACACACTTATGTTCGGGTGAATATTGGGCTTTGGTTTAGGGTTGGGTAAGATGTATTTTTAATATCACACTGAATGGTACACTCTTGATGGCGAAAAATTTTGGATGTTTTTCCATTCTCCATTATAGCCTATGAGATTCATTAGAATGAATGGGCCCATATGGTAAGGGTTAGGGTTAGGGTTAGAGTTCAGGACACACTTATGTTTGGGTGAATATTGGGGTTGGGTTTAGGGTTGGGTAAGATGCATTTTTAATATCACAATGAATGCTACACTCTTGATGGGGAAAAATTTTGGATGTTTTTCCATTCTCCATTATAGCCTATGAGATTCATTAGAATGAATGGGCCCATATGGTAAAGGGTAGGGTTAGGGTTAGAGTTCAGGACACACTTATGTTTGGGTGAATATTGGGGTTGGGTTTAGGGTTGGGTAAGATGTATTTTTAATATCACACTGAATGCTACACTCTTGATGGCGAAAATTTTTGGATGTTTTTCCATTCTCCATTATACCCTATGAGATTCATTAGAATGAATGGGCCCATATGGTAAGGGTTAGGGTTAGGGTTAGTGTTCAGGACACACTTATGTTTAAGTGAATATTGGGGTTGGGTTTAGGGTTGGGTAAGATGTATTTTTAATATCACACTGAATGGTACACTCTTGATGGGGAAAAATTTTGGATGTTTTTCCATTCTCCATTATAGCCTATGAGATTCATTAGAATGAATGGGCCCATATGGTAAGGGTTAGGGTTAGGGTTAGAGTTCAGGACACACTTATGTTCGGGTGAATATTGGGCTTTGGTTTAGGGTTGGGTAAAATGTATTTTTAATATCACACTGAATGCTACACTCTTGATGGGGAAAAATTTTGGATGTTTTTCCATTCTCCATTATAGCCTATGAGATTCATTAGAATGAATGGGCCCATATGGTAAAGGTTAGGGTTAGGGTTAGAGTTCAGGACACACTTATGTTTGGGTGAATATTGGGGTTGGGTTTAGGGTTGGGTAAGATGTATTTTTAATATCACACTGAATGGTACACTCTTGATGGTGAAAATTTTTGGATGTTTTTCCATTCTCCATTATACCCTATGAGATTCATTAGAATGAATGGGCCCATATGGTAAGGGTTAGGGTTAGGGTTAGAGTTCAGGACACACTTATGTTTAAGTGAATATTGGGGTTGGGTTTAGGGTTGGGTAAGATGTATTTTTAATATCACACTGAATGCTACACTCTTGATGGGGAAAAATTTTGGATGTTTTTCCATTCTCCATTATAGCCTATGAGATTCATTAGAATGAATGGGCCCATATGGTAAGGGTTAGGGTTAGGGTTAGAGTTCAGGACACACTTATGTTCGGGTGAATATTGGGCTTTGGTTTAGGGTTGGGTAAGATGTATTTTTAATATCACACTGAATGCTACACTCTTGATGGGGAAAAAATTTTGGATGTTTTTCCATTCTCCATTATAGCCTATGAGATTCATTAGAATGAATGGGCCCATATGGTAAAGGTTAGGGTTAGGGTTAGAGTTCAGGACACACTTATGTTTGGGTGAATATTGGGGTTGGGTTTAGGGTTGGGTAAGATGTATTTTTAATATCACACTGAATGGTACACTCTTGATGGTGAAAATTTTTGGATGTTTTTCCATTCTCCATTATACCCTATGAGATTCATTAGAATGAATGGGCCCATATGGTAAGGGTTAGGGTTAGGGTTAGAGTTCAGGACACACTTATGTTTAAGTGAATATTGGGGTTGGGTTTAGGGTTGGGTAAGATGTATTTTTAATATCACACTGAATGCTACACTCTTGATGGGGAAAAATTTTGGATGTTTTTCCATTCTCCATTATAGCCTATGAGATTCATTAGAATGAATGGGCCCATATGGTAAGGGTTAGGGTTAGGGTTAGAGTTCAGGACACACTTATGTTCGGGTGAATATTGGGCTTTGGTTTAGGGTTGGGTAAGATGTATTTTTAATATCACACTGAATGCTACACTCTTGATGGGGAAAAATTTTGGATGTTTTTCCATTCTCCATTATAGACTATGTGATTCATTAGAATGAATGGGCCCATATGGTAAAGGTTAGGGTTAGGGTTAGAGTTCAGGACACACTTATGTTTGGGTGAATATTGGGGTTGGGTTTAGGGTTGGGTAAGATGTATTTTTAATATCACACTGAATGGTACACTCTTGATGGCGAAAATTTTTGGATGTTTTTCCATTCTCCATTATACCCTATGAGATTCATTAGAATGAATGGGCCCATATGGTAAGGGTTAGGGTTAGGGTTAGAGTTCAGGACACACTTATGTTTAAGTGAATATTGGGGTTGGGTTTAGGGTTGGGTAAGATGTATTTTTAATATCACACTGAATGCTACACTCTTGATGGGGAAAAATTTTGGATGTTTTTCCATTCTCCATTATAGCCTATGAGATTCATTAGAATGAATGGGCCCATATGGTAAGGGTTAGGGTTAGGGTTAGAGTTCAGGACACACTTATGTTTAAGTGAATATTGGGGTTGGGTAAGATGTATTTTTAATATCACACTGAATGGTACACTCTTGATGGGGAAAAATTTTGGATGTTTTTCCATTCTCCATTATAGCCTATGAGATTCATTAGAATGAATGGGCCCATATGGTAAGGGTTAGGGTTAGGGTTAGAGTTCAGGACACACTTATGTTCGGGTGAATATTGGGCTTTGGTTTAGGGTTGGGTAAGATGTATTTTTAATATCACACTGAATGGTACACTCTTGATGGCGAAAAATTTTGGATGTTTTTCCATTCTCCATTATAGCCTATGAGATTCATTAGAATGAATGGGCCCATATGGTAAGGGTTAGGGTTAGGGTTAGAGTTCAGGACACACTTATGTTTGGGTGAATATTGGGGTTGGGTTTAGGGTTGGGTAAGATGCATTTTTAATATCACAATGAATGCTACACTCTTGATGGGGAAAAATTTTGGATGTTTTTCCATTCTCCATTATAGCCTATGAGATTCATTAGAATGAATGGGCCCATATGGTAAGGGTTAGGGTTAGGGTTAGAATTCAGGACACACTTATGTTTAAGTGAATATTGGGGTTTGGTTTAGGGTTGGGTAAGATGTATTTTTAATATCACACTGAATGTTACAATCTTGATGGCGAAAAATTTTGGATGTTTTTACATTCTCCATTATAGCCTGTGAGATTCATTAGAATGAATGGGCCAATATGGTAAGGGTTAGGGTTAGGGTAAGAGTTCAGGACACACTTATGTTCGGGTGAATATTGGGCTTTGGTTTAGGGTTGGGTAAGATGTATTTTTAATATCACACTGAATGCTACACTCTTGATGGGGAAAAATTTTGGATGTTTTTCCATTCCCCATTATAGCCTATGAGATTCATTAGAATGAATGGGCCCATATGGTAAGGGTTAGGGTTAGGGTTAGAGTTCAGGACACACTTATGTTTAAGTGAATATTGGGGTTGGGTTTAGGGTTGGGTAAGATGTATTTTTAATATCACACTGAATGGTACACTCTTGATGGCGAAAAATTTTGGATGTTTTTCCATTCTCCATTATAGCCTATGAGATTCATTAGAATGAATGGGCCCATATGGTAAGGGTTAGGGTTAGGGTTAGAGTTCAGGACACACTTATGTTCGGGTGAATATGGGGCTTTGGTTTAGGGTTGGGTAAGATGTATTTTTAATATCACACTGAATGCTACACTATTGATGGCGAAATATTTTGGATGTTTTTCCATTCTCCATTATAGCCTATGAGATTCATTAGAATGAATGGGCCCATATGGTAAGGGTTAGGGTTAGGGTTAGAGTTCAGGACACACTTATGTTTAAGTGAATATTGGGGTTGGGTTTAGGGTTGGGTTAGATGTATTTTTAATATCACACTGAATGGTACACTCTTGATGGGGAAAAATTTTGGATGTTTTTCCATTCTCCATTATAGCCTATGAGATTCATTAGAATGAATGGGCCCATATGGTAAGGGTTAGGGTTAGGGTTAGAGTTCAGGACACACTTATGTTCGGGTGAATATTGGGCTTTGGTTTAGGGTTGGGTAAGATGTATTTTTAATATCACACTGAATGCTACACTCTTGATGGGGAAAAATTTTGGATGTTTTTCCATTCTCCATTATAGCCTATGAGATTCATTAGAATGAATGGGCCCATATGGTAAAGGTTAGGGTTAGGGTTAGAGTTCAGGACACACTTATGTTTGGGTGAATATTGGGGTTGGGTTTAGGGTTGGGTAAGATGTATTTTTAATATCACACTGAATGGTACACTCTTGATGGCGAAAAGTTTTGGATGTTTTTCCATTCTCCATTATACCCTATGAGATTCATTAGAATGAATGGGCCCATATGGTAAGGGTTAGGGTTAGGGTTAGAGTTCAGGACACACTTATGTTTAAGTGAATATTGGGGTTGGGTTTAGGGTTGGGTAAGATGTATTTTTAATATCACACTGAATGCTACACTCTTGATGGGGAAAAATTTTGGATGTTTTTCCATTCTCCATTATAGCCTATGAGATTCATTAGAATGAATGGGCCCATATGGTAAGGGTTAGGGTTAGGGTTAGAGTTCAGGACACACTTATGTTCGGGTGAATATGGGGCTTTGGTTTAGGGTTGGGTAAGATGTATTTTTAATATCACACTGAATGCTACACTATTGATGGCGAAATATTTTGGATGTTTTTCCATTCTCCATTATAGCCTATGAGATTCATTAGAATGAATGGGCCCATATGGTAAGGGTTAGGGTTAGGGTTAGAGTTCAGGACACACTTATGTTTAAGTGAATATTGGGGTTGGGTTTAGGGTTGGGTTAGATGTATTTTTAATATCACACTGAATGGTACACTCTTGATGGGGAAAAATTTTGGATGTTTTTCCATTCTCCATTATAGCCTATGAGATTCATTAGAATGAATGGGCCCATATGGTAAGGGTTAGGGTTAGGGTTAGAGTTCAGGACACACTTATGTTCGGGTGAATATTGGGCTTTGGTTTAGGGTTGGGTAAGATGTATTTTTAATATCACACTGAATGCTACACTCTTGATGGGGAAAAATTTTGGATGTTTTTCCATTCTCCATTATAGCCTATGAGATTCATTAGAATGAATGGGCCCATATGGTAAGGGTTAGGGTTAGGGTTAGAGTTCAGGACACACTTATGTTTGGGTGAATATTGGGGTTGGGTTTAGGGTTGGGTAAGATGTATTTTTAATATCACACTGAATGCTACACTCTTGATGGGGAAAAGTTTTGGATGTTTTTCCATTCTCCATTATACCCTATGAGATTCATTAGAATGAATGGGCCCATATGGTAAGGGTTAGGGTTAGGGTTAGAGTTCAGGACACACTTATGTTTAAGTGAATATTGGGGTTGGGTTTAGGGTTGGGTAAGATGTATTTTTAATATCACACTGAATGCTACACTCTTGATGGGGAAAAATTTTGGATGTTTTTCCATTCTCCATTATAGCCTATGAGATTCATTAGAATGAATGGGCCCATATGGTAAGGGTTAGGGTTAGGGTTAGAGTTCAGGACACACTTGTGTTTAAGTGAATATTGGGGTTGGGTTTAGGGTTGGGTAAGATGTATTTTTAATATCACACTGAATGGTACACTCTTGATGGGGAAAAATTTTGGATGTTTTTCCATTCTCCATTATTGCCTATGAGATTCATTAGAATGAATGGGCCCATATGGTAAGGGTTAGGGTTAGGGTTAGAGTTCAGGACACACTTATGTTCGGGTGAATATTGGGCTTTGGTTTAGGGTTGGGTAAGATGTATTTTTAATATCACACTGAATGCTACACTATTGATGGCGAAATATTTTGGATGTTTTTCCATTCTCCATTATAGCCTATGAGATTCATTAGAATGAATGGGCCCATATGGTAAAGGGTAGGGTTAGGGTTAGAGTTCAGGACACACTTATGTTTGGGTGAATATTGGGGTTGGGTTTAGGGTTGGGTAAGATGTATTTTTAATATCACACTGAATGCTACACTCTTGATGGCGAAAATTTTTGGATGTTTTTCCATTCTCCATTATACCCTATGAGATTCATTAGAATGAATGGGCCCATATGGTAAGGGTTAGGGTTAGGGTTAGTGTTCAGGACACACTTATGTTTAAGTGAATATTGGGGTTGGGTTTAGGGTTGGGTAAGATGTATTTTTAATATCACACTGAATGGTACACTCTTGATGGGGAAAAATTTTGGATGTTTTTCCATTCTCCATTATATCCTATGAGATTCATTAGAATGAATGGGCCCATATGGTAAGGGTTAGGGTTAGGGTTAGAGTTCAGGACACACTTATGTTTAAGTGAATATTGGGGTTGGGTTTAGGGTTGGGTTAGATGTATTTTTAATATCACACTGAATGCTACACTCTTGATGGGGAAAAATTTTGGATGTTTTTCCATTCTCCATTATAGCCTATGAGATTCATTAGAATGAATGGGCCCATATGGTAAGGGTTAGGGTTAGGGTTAGAGTTCAGGACACACTTATGTTCGGGTGAATATTGGGCTTTGGTTTAGGGTTGGGTAAAATGTATTTTTAATATCACACTGAATGCTACACTCTTGATGGGGAAAAATTTTGGATGTTTTTCCATTCTCCATTATAGCCTATGAGATTCATTAGAATGAATGGGCCCATATGGTAAAGGTTAGGGTTAGGGTTAGAGTTCAGGACACACTTATGTTTGGGTGAATATTGGGGTTGGGTTTAGGGTTGGGTAAGATGTATTTTTAATATCACACTGAATGGTACACTCTTGATGGCGAAAATTTTTGGATGTTTTTCCATTCTCCATTATACCCTATGAGATTCATTAGAATGAATGGGCCCATATGGTAAGGGTTAGGGTTAGGGTTAGAGTTCAGGACACACTTATGTTTAAGTGAATATTGGGGTTGGGTTTAGGGTTGGGTAAGATGTATTTTTAATATCACACTGAATGCTACACTCTTGATGGGGAAAAATTTTGGATGTTTTTCCATTCTCCATTATAGCCTATGAGATTCATTAGAATGAATGGGCCCATATGGTAAGGGTTAGGGTTAGGGTTAGAGTTTCAGGACACACTTATGTTCGGGTGAATATTGGGCTTTGGTTTAGGGTTGGGTAAAAATGTATTTTTAATATCACACTGAATGCTACACTCTTGATGGGGAAAAATTTTGGATGTTTTTTCCATTCTCCATTATAGCCTATGAGATTCATTAGAATGAATGGGCCCATATGGTAAAGGTTAGGGTTAGGGTTAGAGTTCAGGACACACTTATGTTTGGGTGAATATTGGGGTTGGGTTTAGGGTTGGGTAAGATGTATTTTTAATATCACACTGAATGGTACACTCTTGATGGCGAAAATTTTTGGATGGTTTTTTCCATTCTCCATTATACCCTATGAGATTCATTAGAATGAATGGGCCACATATGGTAAGGGTTAGGGTTAGGGTTTAGAGTTCAGGACACACTTATGTTTAAGTGAATATTGGGGTTGGGTTTAGGGTTGGGTAAGATGTATTTTTAATATCACACTGAATGCTACACTCTTGATGGGGAAAAATTTTGGATGTTTTTCCATTCTCCATTATAGCCTATGAGATTCATTAGAATGAATGGGCCCATATGGTAAGGGTTAGGGTTAGGGTTAGAGTTCAGGACACACTTATGTTCGGGGTGAATATTGGGCTTTGGTTTAGGGTTGGGTAAGATGTATTTTTAATATCACACTGAATGCTACACTCTTGATGGGGAAAAATTTTGGATGTTTTTCCATTCTCCATTATAGCCTATGTGATTCATTAGAATGAATGGGCCCATATGGTAAAGGGTTAGGGTTAGGGTTAGAGTTCAGGACACACTTATGTTTGGGTGAATATTGGGGTTGGGTTTAGGGTTGGGTAAGATGTATTTTTAATATCACACTGAATGGTACACTCTTGATGGCGAAAATTTTTGGATGTTTTTCCATTCTCCATTATACCCTATGAGATTCATTAGAATGAATGGGCCCCATATGGTAAGGGTTAGGGGTTAGGGTTAGAGTTCAGGACACACTATGTTTAAGTGAATATTGGTTGGGTTTAGGGTTTTAGGTTTGGGTAAGATGTATTTTTAATATCACACTGAATGCTACACTCTTGATGGGGAAAAATTTTGGATGTTTTTCCATTCTCCATTATAGCCTATGAGATTCATTAGAATGAATGGGCCCATATGGTAAGGGTTAGGGTTAGGGTTAGAGTTCAGGACACACTTGTGTTTAAGTGTGAATATTGGGGTTGGGTTTAGGGTTGGGTAAGATGTATTTTTAATATCACACACTGAATGGTACACTCTTGATGGGGAAAAATTTTGGATGTTTTTCCATTCTCCATTATTGCCTATGAGATTCATTAGAATGAATGGGCCCATATGGTAAGGGTTAGGGTTAGGGTTAGAGTTCAGGACACACTTATGTTCGGTGAATATTGGGCTTTGGTTTAGGGTTGGGTAAGATGTATTTTTAATATCACAACTGAATGCTACACTATTGATGGCGAAATATTTTGGATGTTTTTCCATTCTCCATTATAGCCTATGAGATTCATTAGAAAGAATGGGCCCATATGGTAAAGGTAGGGTTAGGGTTAGAGTTCAGGACACACTTATGTTTGGGTGAATATTGGGGTTGGGTTTAGGGTTGGGTAAGATGTATTTTTAATATCACACTGAATGGTACACTCTTGATGGCGAAAATTTTTGGATGTTTTTTCCATTCTCCATTATACCCTATGAGATTCATTAGAATGAATGGGCCCATATGGTAAGGGTTAGGGTTAGGGTTAGTGTTCAGGACACACTTATGTTTAAGTGAATATTGGGGTTGGGTTTAGGGTTGGGTAAGATGTATTTTTAATATCACACTGAATGGTACACTCTTGATGGGGAAAAAATTTTGGATGTTTTTCCATTCTCCATTATATCCTATGAGATTCATTAGAATGAATGGGCCCATATGGTAAGGGTTAGGGTTAGGGTTAGAGTTCAGGACACACTTATGTTCGGGTGGAATATTGGGCTTTGGTTTAGGGTTGGGTAAGATGTATTTTTAATATCACACTGAATGCTACACTATTGATGGCCAAATATTTTGGATGTTTTTCCATTCTCCATTATAGCCTATGAGATTCATTAGAATGAATGGGCCCATATGCTAAGGGTTAGTGTTAGAGTTCAGGACACACTTATGTTTAAGTGAATATTGGGGTTGGGTTTAGGGTTGGGGTAAGATGTATTTTTAATATCACACTGAATGGTACACTCTTGATGGGGAAAAATTTTGGATGTTTTTCCATTCCCCATTATAGCCTATGAGATTCATTAGAATGAATGGGGCCCATATGGTAAGGGGTTAGGGTTAGAGTTCAGGACACACTTATGTTCGGGTGAAAATTGGGGTTTGGTTTAGGGTTGGGTAAGATGTATTTTTGATATCACACTGAATGGTATACTCTTGATGGGGAAAATTTTTGGATGTTTTTCCATTCTCCATTAAAACCTATGGGAATCAATTACAGTGAAAGGCAGCCCACGGCTAGGGGGGATGGAGTGTTCTCCTGTGCTCGAAGGACCGAAGCAATAAAACGGTCTCCAATAATCCGGCGTTTTAAGGGTTAAGTAACCCTGAAGGGTAACTTAACCCTTAAAACGTTGGATTTCAGGAGAAAATTGGAATCCACTGCTGGGCGCATTTTTGGCACTCCCGGGGAAAGGCAGCCCGTCCCCTGCGGGCGTGAGGGCCCTTCTGCGACGCCCACGACCGAAGGAATGCGACGGTCTGCAAAATTCTGTCATGTTCTGGGTTGAGTAATCCTGAAAGGTTATCTTCCTGAGAGGTATACTGTCGATAGGGAAAATTTTTGGAAGTCTTTCCGTTCTCCATTATAGCCTATGGGATTCATTGGAATGGGTTAGGGTTAGAGTTCAGGACACACTTATGTTCGGTGTGAAAATTGGGGTTTGGTTTTAGGGTTGGTTAAGATGTATTTTTGATATCACACTGAATGGGTATACTCTTGATGGGGAAAATTTTTGGATGTTTTTCCATTCTCCATTAAAACCTATGGGAATCATTACAGTGAAAGGCAGCCGCACGGCTAGGGGGATGGAGTGTCTCCTGTGCTCCGAAGGACCGAAGCAATAAAAACGGTCTCCAATAATCCGGCGTTTTAAGGGTTAAGTAACCCTGAAGGGTAACTTAACCCTTAAAACGTTGGATTTCAGGAGAAAATTGGAATCCACTGCTGGGCGCATTTTTGGCAACTCCCGGGAAAGGCAGCCCGTCCCTGCGGGGCGTGAGGGCCCCTTCGGCGACGCCCACGACCGAAGGAATGCGACGGTCTGCAAAATTCTGTCATGTTCTGGGTTGAGTAATCATGAAAGGTTATCTTCCTGAGAGGGTATACTGTCGATAGGGAAAATTTTTGGGAAGTCTATCCGTTCTCCATTATAGCCTATGGGATTCATTGGAATGGGTTAGGGTTAGGGTTAGAGTTCAAGACACACTTATGTTCGGGTGAAAATTGGGGTTTGGTTTAGGGTTGGGTAAGATGTATTTTTGATATCACACTGAATGGTATACTCTTGATGGGGAAAATTTTTGGATGTTTTTTCCATTCTCCATTAAAACCTATGGGAATCATTACAGTGAAAGGCAAGCCCACGGCTAGGGGGATGGAAGTGTCTCCTGTGCTCCGAAGGACCGAAGCAATATAAACGGTCTCCAATAATCCGGCGTTTTAAGGGTTAAGTAACCCTGAAGGGTAACTTAACCCTTAAAAACGTTGGATTTCAGGAGAAGAATTGGAATCCACTGCTGGGGCGCATATTTTGGCACTCCCGGGAAAGGCAGCCCGTCCCTGCGGGCGTGAGGGCCCTTTCTGCGACGCCCACGACCGAAGGAATGCGGACGGTCTGCAAAATTCTGTCATGTTCTGGGTTTGAGTAATCCTGAAAGGCTATCTTCCTGAGAGGTATACTGTCGATCGGGAAAATTTTTGGAAGTCTTTCCGTTCTCCATTATAGCCTATGGGATTCATTGGAATGGGTTAGGGTTAGGGTTAGAGTTCAGGACACACTTATGTTCGTGGTGAAAATTGGGGTTTGGTTTAGGGTTGGGTAACATTTATTTTTGATATCACACTGAATGGTATACTCTTGATGGGGGAAAATTTTGGATGTTTTTCCATTCTCCATTAAAACCTATGGGAATCATTACAGTGAAAGGCAGCCCACGGCTAGGGGATGATGGAGTGTCTCCTGTGCTCCGAAGGACCGAAGCAATTTAAACGGTCTCCAATAATCCGGCGTTTTAAGGGTTAAGTAACCCTGAAGGGTAACTTAACCCTTAAAACGTTGGATTTCAGGAGAAAATTGGAATCCACTGCTGGGCGCATTTTTGGCACTCCCGGGAAAGGGCAGCCCGTCCCTGCGGGCGTGAGGGGCCCTTCTGCGACGCCCACGACCGAAGGAATGTGACGGTCTGCAAAATTCTGTCATGTTCTGGGTTGAGTAATCCTGAAAGGTTTTCTTTCTGAGAGGTATACTGTCGATAGGGAAAATTTTTGGAAGTCTATCCGTTCTCCATTATAGCCTATGGGATTCATTGGAATGGGTTAGGGTTAGAGTTCAGGACACACTTATGTTCGGGTGAAAATTGGGGTTTGGTTTAGGGTTGGTTAAGATGTATTTTTGATATCACACTGAATGGTATACTCTTGATGGGGAAAATTTTTTGGATGTTTTTCCATTCTCCATTAAAAACCTATGGGAATCATTACAGTGAAAGGCAGCCCACGGCTAGGGCGATGGAGTGTCTCCTGTGCTCCGAAGGACCGAAGCAATAAAACGGTCTCCAATAATCCGGCGTTTTAAGGGTTAAGTAACCCTGAAGGGTAACTTAACCCTTAAAACGTTGGATTTCAGGAGAAAATTGGAATCCACTGCTGGGGCGCATTTTTTGGCACTCCCGGGAAAGGCAGCCCGTCCCTGCGGGCGTGAGGGCCCTTCTGCGACGCCCACGACCGAAGGAATGCGACGGTCTGCAAAATTCTGTCATGTTCTGGGTTGAGTAATCCTGAAAGGTTATATTCCTGAGAGGTATACTGTCGATAGGGAAAATTTTTGAAGTCTTTCCGTTCTCCATTATAGCCTATGGGATTCATTGGAATGGGTTAGGGTTAGAGGTTCAGGACAACACTTATGTTCGGGTGAAAATTGGGGTTTGGGGTTTTAGGGGTTGGGTAACATGTATTTTTGATATCACACTGAATGGTATACTCTTGATGGGGAAAATTTTTGGGATGTTTTTTCCATTCTCCATTAAAACCTATGGGAATCATTACAGTGAAAGGCAGCCCACGGCTAGGGGGATGGAGTGTCTCCTGTGCTCCGAAGGACCGAAGCAATAAAAACGGTCTCCAATAATCCGGCGTTTTAAGGGTTAAGTAACCCTGAAGGGTAACTTAACCCTTAAAACGTTGGATTTCAGGAGGAGAAAATTGGAATCCACTGCTGGGCGCATTTTTGGCACTCCCGGGAAAGGCAGCCCGTCCCTGCGGGCGTGAGGGCCCTTCGGCGACGCCCACGACCGAAGGAATGCGACGGTCTGCAAATTCTGTCATGTTCTGGGTTGAGTAATCATGAAAGGTTATCTTCCTGAGAGGTATACTGTCGATAGGGAAAATTTTTGGAAGTCTATCCGTTCTCCATTATAGCCTATGGGATTCATTGGAATGGGTTAGGGTTAGAGTTCAGGACACACTTATGTTCGGGTGAAAATTGGGGTTTGGTTTAGGGTTGGTTAAGATGTATTTTTGATATCACACTGAATGGTATACTCTTGATGGGGAAAATTTTTGGATGTTTTTCCATTCTCCATTAAAACCTATGGGAATCATTACAGTGAAAGGCAGCCCACGGCTAGGGCGATGGAGTGTCTCCTGTGCTCCGAAGGACCGAAGCAATAAAACGGTCTCCAATAATCCGGCGTTTTAAGGGTTAAGTAACCCTGAAGGGTAACTTAACCCTTAAAACGTTGGATTTCAGGAGAAAATTGGAATCCACTGCTGGGCGCAATTTTTGGCACTCCCGGGAAAGGCAGCCCGTCCCTGCGGGCGTGAGGGGCCCTTCTGCGACGCCCACGACCGAAGGAATGCGACGGTCTGCAAAATTCTGTCATGTTCTGGGTTGAGTAATCCTGAAAGGCTATCTTCCTGAGAGGTATACTGTCGATCGGGAAAATTTTTGGAAGTCTTTCCGTTCTCCATTATAGCCTATGGGATTCATTGGAATGGGTTTAGGGTTAGGGTTAGAGTTCAGGACACACTTATGTTCGGGTGAAAAATTGGGGTTTGGTTTAGGGTTGGGTAAACATGTATTTTTGATATCACACTGAATGGTATACTCTTGATGGGGAAAATTTTTTGGATGTTTTTCCATTCTCCATTAAAACCTATGGGAATCATTACAGTGAAAGGCAGCCCACGGCTAGGGGGATGGAGTGTCTCCTGTGCTCCGAAGGACCGAAGCAATAAAACGGTCTCCAATAATCCGGCGTTTTAAGGGTTAAGTAACCCTGAAGGGTAACTTAACCCTTAAAACGTTGGATTTCAGGAGAAAATTGGAATCCACTGCTGGGCGCATTTTTGGCACTCCCGGAAAGGCAGCCCGTCCCTGCGGGCGTGAGGGCCCTTCTGCGACGCCCACGACCGAAGGAATGTGACGGTCTGCAAAATTCTGTCATGTTCTGGGTTGAGTAATCCTGAAAGGTTTTCTTTCTGAGAGGTATACTGTCGATAGGGAAAATTTTTGGAAGTCTATCCGTTCTCCATTATAGCCTATGGGATTCATTGGAATGGGTTAGGGTTAGAGTTCAGGACACACTTATGTTCGGGTGAAAATTGGGGGTTTGGTTTAGGGTTGGTTAAGATGTATTTTTGATATCACACTGAATGGTTATACTCTTGATGGGGAAAATTTTTGGAATGTTTTTCCATTCTCCATTTAAAACCTATGGGAATCATTACAGTGAAAGGCAGCCCACGGCTAGGGCGATGGAGTGTCTCCTGTGCTCCGAAGGACCGAAGCAATAAAACGGTCTCCAATAATCCGGCGTTTTAAAAGGGTTAAGTAACCCTGAAGGGTAACTTAACCCTTAAAACGTTGGATTTCAGGAGAAAATTGGAATCCACTGCTGGGCGCATTTTTGGCACTCCCGGGAAAGGCAGCCCGTCCCTGCGGGCGTGAGGGCCCTTCTGCGACACCCACGGACCGAAGGAATGCGACGGTCTGCAAAATTCTGTCATGTTCTGGGTTGAGTAATCCTGAAAGGCTATCTTCCTGAGAGGTATACTGTCCGATCGGGAAAATTTTTGGAAGTCTTTCCGTTCTCCATTATAGCCTATGGGATTCATTGGAATGGGTTAGGGTTAGGGTTAGAGTTCAAGACACACTTATGTTCGGGTGAAAATTGGGGTTTGGTTTAGGGTTGGGGTAAGATGTATTTTTGATATCACACTGAATGGTATACTCTTGATGGGGAAAATTTTTGGATGTTTTTCCATTCTCCATTAAAACCTATGGGAATCATTACAGTGAAAGGCAGCCCACGGCTAGGGGGATGGAGTGTCTCCTGTGCTCCGAAGGACCGAAGCAATAAAACGGTCTCCAATAATCCGGCGTTTTAAGGGTTAAGTAACCCTGAAGGGTAACTTAACCCTTAAAACGTTGGATTTTCAGGAGAAAATTGGAATCCACTGCTGGGCGCATTTTTGGCACTCACGGGAAAGGCAGCCCGTCCCTGCGGGCGTGAGGGCCCTTCTGCGACGCCCACGACCGAAGGAATGCGACGGTCTGCAAAATTCTGTCATGTTCTGGTTGAGTAATCCTGAAAGGTTTTCTTTCTGAGAGGTATACTGTCGATAGGGAAAATTTTTTGGAAGTCTATCCGTTCTCCATTATAGCCTATGGGATTCATTGGAAAGTGTTAGGGTTAGAGTTCAGGACACACTTATGTTCGGTGGTGAAAATTGGGGTTTGGTTTAGGGTTGGTTAAGATGTATTTTTGATATCACACTGAATGGTATACTCTTGATGGGGAAAATTTTTGGATGTTTTTCCATTCTCCATTAAAACCTATGGGAATCATTACAGTGAAAGGCAGCCCACGGCTAGGGGGATGGAGTGTCTCCTGTGCTCCGAAGGACCGAAGCAATAAAACGGTCTCCAATAATCCGGCGTTTTAAGGGTTAAGTAACCCTGAAGGGTAATTTAACCTTAAAACGTTGGATTTCAGGAGAAATTGGAAACCACTGCTGGGCGCATTTTTGGCACTCCCGGGAAAGGCAGCCCGTCCCTGCGGGCGTGAGGGCCCTTCTGCGACGCCCACGACCGAAGGAATGCGACGGTCTGCAAAATTCTGTCATGTTCTGGGTTGAGTAATCCTGAAAGGTTATCTTCCTGGAGAGGTATACTGTCGATAGGGGAAAATTTTTGGAAGTCTTTCCGTTCTCCATTATAGCCTATGGGATTCATTGGAATGGGTTAGGGTTAGAGTTCAGGACGCACTTATGTTCGGGTTGAAAATTGGGGTTTGGTTTAGGGTTGGGTAAGATGTATTTTTGATATCACACTGAATGGTATACTCTTGATGGGGAAAATTTTTGGATGTTTTTCCATTCTCCATTAAAACCTATGGGAATCATTACAGTGAAAGGCAGCCCACGGCTAGGGGGATGGAGTGTCTCCTGTGCTCCGAAGGACCGAAGCAATAAAAACGGTCTCCAATAATCCGGCGTTTTAAGGGTTAAGTAACCCTGAAGGGTAACTTAACCCTTAAAACGTTGGGATTTCAGGAGAAAATTGGAATCCACTGCTGGGCGCATTTTGGCACTCCCGGGAAAGGCAGCCCGTCCTGCGGGCGTGAGGGGCCCTTCGGCGACGCCCACGACCGAAGGAATGCGACGGTCTGCAAAATTCTGTCATGTTCTGGGGTTGAGTAATCCTGAAAGGTTATCTTCCTGAGAGGTATACTGTCGATAGGGAAAATTTTTGGAAGTCTATCCGTTCTCCATTATAGCCTATGGGATTCATTGGAATGGTTTAGGGTTAGGGTTAGAGTTCAGGACACACTTATGTTCGGGTGAAAATTGGGGTTTGGTTTAGGGTTGGGTAAGATGTATTTTTGATATCACACTGAATGGTATACTCCTTGATGGGGAAAATTTTTGGATGTTTTTCCATTCTCCATTAAAACCTATGGGAATCATTACAGTGAAAGGCAGCACCACGGCTAGGGGGGATGGAGTGTCTCCTGTGCTCCGAAGGACCGAAAGCAATAAAACGGTCTCCAATAATCCGGCGTTTTAAGGGTTAAGTAACCCTGAAGGGTAACTTAACCCTTAAAACGTTGGATTTCAGGAGAAAATTGGAAACCACTGCTGGGCAAATTTTTGGCACTCCCGGGAAGGGAAGGCAGCCCGTCCCTGCGGCGTGAGGGCCCTTCTGCGACGCCCACGACCGAAGGAATGCGACGGTCTGCAAAATTCTGTCATGTTTCTGGGTTGAGTAATCCTGAAAGGTTATCTTCCTGAGAGGTATACTGTCGATCGGGAAAATTTTTGGAAGTCTTTCCGTTCTCCATTATAGCCTATGGGATTCATTGGAATGGGTTAGGGTTAGGGTTAGAGTTCAGGACACACTTATGTTCGGGTGAAAATTGGGGTTTGTTTAGGGTTGGGTAAGATGTATTTTTGATATCACACTGAATGGTATACTCTTGATGGGGAAAATTTTTGGATGTTTTTCCATTCTCCATTAAAACCTATGGGAATCATTACAGTGAAAGGCAGCCCACAGCTAGGGGGATGGAGTGTCTCCTGTGCTCCGAAGGACCGAAGCAATAAAACGGTCTCCAATAATCCGGCGTTTTAAGGGTTAAGTAACCCTGAAGGGTAACTTAACCCTTAAAACGTTGGATTTCAGGAGAAAATTGGAAACCACTGCTGGGCGCATTTTTGGCACTCCGGGAAAGGCAGCCCGTCCTGCGGGCGTGAGGGCCCTTCTGCGACGCCCCCCACGACCGAAGGAATGCGACGGTCTGCAAAATTCTGTCATGTTCTGGGTTGAGTAATCCTGAAAGGCTATCTTCCTGAGAGGTATACTGTCGATCGGGAAAATTTTTGGAAGTCTTTTCCGTTCTCCATTATAGCCTATGGGATTCATTGGAATGGGTTAGGGTTAGGGTTAGAGTTCAGGACACACTTATGTTCGGGTGAAAATTGGGGTTTGGTTTAGGGTTGGGTAAGATGTATTTTTGATATCACACTGAATGGTATACTCTTGATGGGGAAAATTTTTGGATGTTTTTCCATTCTCCATTAAAACCTATGGGAATCATTACAGTGAAAGGCAGCCCACGGCTAGGGGGATGGAGTGTCTCCTGTGCTCCGAAGGACCGAAGCAATATAAACGGTCTCCAATAATCCGGCGTTTTAAGGGTTAAGTAACCCTGAAGGGTAATTTAACCCTTAAAACGTTGGATTTCAGGAGAAAATTGGAAACCACTGCTGGGCGCATTTTTGGCACTCCCAGGAAAGGCAGCCCGTCCCTGCGGGCGTGAGGGCCCTTCTGCGACGCCCACGACCGAAGGAATGCGACGGTCTGCAAAAATTCTGTCATGTTCTGGGGTGAGTAATCCTGAAAGGTTATCTTCCTGAGAGGTATACTTTCGATAGGGAAAATTTTGGAAGTCTTTCCATTCTCCATTATAGCCTATGGGATTCATTGGAATGGGTTAGAGGGTTAGAGTTCAGGACACACTTATGTTCGGGTGAAAATTGGGGTTTGGTTTAGGGTTGGTTAAGATGTATTTTTGATATCACACTGAATGGTATACTCTTGATGGGGAAGATTTTTGGATGTTTTTCCATTCTCCATTAAAACCTATGGGAATCATTACAGTGAAAGGCATCCCACGGCTAGGGGGATGGAGTGTCTCCTGTGCTCCGAAGGACCGAAGCAATAAAACGGTCTCCAATAATCCGGCGTTTTAAGGGTTAAGTAACCCTGAAGGGTAACTTAACCCTTAAAACGTTGGATTTCAGGAGAAAATTGGAAACCACTGCTGGGCGCATTTTTGGCACTCCCGGGAAAGGCAGCCCGTCCCTGCGGGCGTGAGGGCCCTTCTGCGACGCCCACGACCGAAGGAATGCGACGGTCTGCAAAATTCTGTCATGTTCTGGGTTGAGTAATCCTGAAAGGCTATCTTCCTGAGAGGTATACTGTCGATCGGGAAAATTTTTGGAAGTCTTTCCGTTCTCCATTATAGCCTATGGGATTCATTGGAATGGGTTAGGGTTAGGGTTAGAGTTCAGGACACACTTATGTTCGGGTGAAAATTGGGGTTTGGTTTAGGGTTGGGTAACATGTATTTTTGATATCACACTGAATGGTATACTCTTGATGGGGAAAATTTTTGGATGTTTTTCCATTCTCCATTAAAACCTATGGGAATCATTACAGTGAAAGGCAGCCCACGGCTAGGGGGATGGAGTGTCTCCTGTGCTCCGAAGGACCGAAGCAATAAAACGGTCTCCAATAATCCGGCGTTTTAAGGGTTAAGTAACCCTGAAGGGTAACTTAACCCTTAAAACGTTGGATTTCAGGAGAAAATTGGAATCCACTGCTGGGCGCATTTTTGGCACTCCCGGGAAAGGCAGCCCGTCCCTGCGGGCGTGAGGGCCCTTCTGCGACGCCCACGACCGAAGGAATGCGACGGTCTGCAAAATTCTGTCATGTTCTGGGTTGAGTAATCCTGAAAGGTTATCTTCCTGAGAGGTATACTGTCGATAGGGAAAATTTTTGGAAGTCTTTCCGTTCTCCATTATAGCCTATGGGATTCATTGGAATGGGTTAGGGTTAGGGTTAGAGTTCAGGACACACTTATGTTCGGGTGAAAATTGGGGTTTGGTTTAGGGTTGGTTAAGATGTATTTTTGATATCACACTGAATGGTATACTCTTGATGGGGAAAATTTTTGGATGTTTTTCCATTCTCCATTAAAACCTATGGGAATCATTACAGTGAAAGGCAGCCCACGGCTAGGGGGATGGAGTGTCTCCTGTGCTCCGAAGGACCGAAGCAATAAAACGGTCTCCAATAATCCGGCGTTTTAAGGGTTAAGTAACCCTGAAGGGTAACTTAACCCTTAAAACGTTGGATTTCAGGAGAAAATTGGAATCCACTGCTGGGCGCATTTTTGGCACTCCCGGGAAAGGCAGCCCGTCCCTGCGGGCGTGAGGGCCCTTCGGCGACGCCCACGACCGAAGGAATGCGACGGTCTGCAAAATTCTGTCATGTTCTGGGTTGAGTAATCCTGAAAGGTTATCTTCCTGAGAGGTATACTGTCGATAGGGAAAATTTTTGGAAGTCTATCCGTTCTCCATTATAGCATATGGGATTCATTGGAATGGGTTAGGGTTAGGGTTAGAGTTCAAGACACACTTATGTTCGGGTGAAAATTGGGGTTTGGTTTAGGGTTGGGTAAGATGTATTTTTGATATCACACTGAATGGTATACTCTTGATGGGGAAAATTTTTGGATGTTTTTCCATTCTCCATTAAAACCTATGGGAATCATTACAGTGAAAGGCAGCCCACGGCTAGGGGGATGGAGTGTCTCCTGTGCTCCGAAGGACCGAAGCAATAAAACGGTCTCCAATAATCCGGCGTTTTAAGGGTTAAGTAACCCTGAAGGGTAACTTAACCCTTAAAACGTTGGATTTCAGGAGAAAATTGGAATCCACTGCTGGGCGCATTTTTGGCACTCCCGGGAAAGGCAGCCCGTCCCTGCGGGCGTGAGGGCCCTTCTGCGACGCCCACGACCGAAGGAATGCGACGGTTTGCAAAATTCTGTCATGTTCTGGGTTGAGTAATCCTGAAAGGTTTTCTTTCTGAGAGGTATACTGTCGATAGGGAAAATTTTTGGAAGTCTTTCCGTTCTCCATTATAGCCTATGGGATTCATTGGAATGGGTTAGGGTTAGAGTTCAGGACACACTTATGTTCGGGTGAAAATTGGGGTTTGGTTTAGGGTTGGGTAAGATGTATTTTTGATATCACACTGAATGGTATACTCTTGATGGGGAAAATTTTTGGATGTTTTTCCATTCTCCATTAAAACCTATGGGAATCATTACAGTGAAAGGCAGCCCACGGCTAGGGGGATGGAGTGTCTCCTGTGCTCCGAAGGACCGAAGCAATAAAACGGTCTCCAATAATCCGGCGTTTTAAGGGTTAAGTAACCCTGAAGGGTAACTTAACCCTTAAAACGTTGGATTTCAGGAGAAAATTGGAATCCACTGCTGGGCGCATTTTTGGCACTCCCGGGAAAGGCAGCCCGTCCCTGCGGGCGTGAGGGCCCTTCTGCGACGCCCACGACCGAAGGAATGCGACGGTCTGCAAAATTCTGTCATGTTCTGGGTTGAGTAATCCTGAAAGGTTTTCTTTCTGAGAGGTATACTGTCGATAGGGAAAATTTTTGGAAGTCTTTCCGTTCTCCATTATAGCCTATGGGATTCATTGGAATGGGTTAGGGTTAGAGTTCAGGACACACTTATGTTCGGGTGAAAATTGGGGTTTGGTTTAGGGTTGGGTAAGATGTATTTTTGATATCACACTGAATGGTATACTCTTGATGGGGAAAATTTTTGGATGTTTTTCCATTCTCCATTAAAACCTATGGGAATCATTACAGTGAAAGGCAGCCCACGGCTAGGGGGATGGCGTGTCTCCTGTGCTCCGAAGGACCGAAGCAATAAAACGGTCTCCAATAATCCGGCGTTTTAAGGGTTAAGTAACCCTGAAGGGTAACTTAACCCTTAAAACGTTGGATTTCAGGAGAAAATTGGAATCCACTGCTGGGCGCATTTTTGGCACTCCCGGGAAAGGCAGCCCGTCCCTGCGGGCGTGAGGGCCCTTCTGCGACGCCCACGACCGAAGGAATGCGACGGTCTGCAAAATTCTGTCATGTTCTGGGTTGAGTAATCCTGAAAGGTTATCTTCCTGAGAGGTATACTGTCGATAGGGAAAATTTTTGGAAGTCTTTCCGTTCTCCATTATAGCCTATGGGATTCATTGGAATGGGTTAGGGTTAGAGTTCAGGACACACTTATGTTCGGGTGAAAATTGGGGTTTGGTTTAGGGTTGGTTAAGATGTATTTTTGATATCACACTGAATGGTATACTCTTGATGGGGAAAATTTTTGGATGTTTTTCCATTCTCCATTAAAACCTATGGGAATCATTACAGTGAAAGGCAGCCCACGGCTAGGGAGATGGAGTGTCTCCTGTGCTCCGAAGGACCGAAGCAATAAAACGGTCTCCAATAATCCGGCGTTTTAAGGGTTAAGTAACCCTGAAGGGTAACTTAACCCTTAAAACGTTGGATTTCAGGAGAAAATTGGAATCCACTGCTGGGCGCATTTTTGGCACTCCCGGGAAAGGCAGCCCGTCCCTGCGGGCGTGAGGGCCCTTCGGCGACGCCCACGACCGAAGGAATGCGACGGTCTGCAAAATTCTGTCATGTTCTGGGTTGAGTAATCATGAAAGGTTATCTTCCTGAGAGGTATACTGTCGATAGGGAAAATTTTTGGAAGTCTATCCGTTCTCCATTATAGCCTATGGGATTCATTGGAATGGGTTAGGGTTAGGGTTAGAGTTCAAGACACACTTATGTTCGGGTGAAAATTGGGGTTTGGTTTAGGGTTGGGTAAGATGTATTTTTGATATCACACTGAATGGTATACTCTTGATGGGGAAAATTTTTGGATGTTTTTCCATTCTCCATTAAAACCTATGGGAATCATTACAGTGAAAGGCAGCCCACGGCTAGGGGGATGGAGTGTCTCCTGTGCTCCGAAGGACCGAAGCAATAAAACGGTCTCCAATAATCCGGCGTTTTAAGGGTTAAGTAACCCTGAAGGGTAACTTAACCCTTAAAACGTTGGATTTCAGGAGAAAATTGGAATCCACTGCTGGGCGCATTTTTGGCACTCCCGGGAAAGGCAGCCCGTCCCTGCGGGCGTGAGGGCCCTTCTGCGACGCCCACGACCGAAGGAATGCGACGGTCTGCAAAATTCTGTCATGTTCTGGGTTGAGTAATCCTGAAAGGCTATCTTCCTGAGAGGTATACTGTCGATCGGGAAAATTTTTGGAAGTCTTTCCGTTCTCCATTATAGCCTATGGGATTCATTGGAATGGGTTAGGGTTAGGGTTAGAGTTCAGGACACACTTATGTTCGGGTGAAAATTGGGGTTTGGTTTAGGGTTGGGTAACATGTATTTTTGATATCACACTGAATGGTATACTCTTGATGGGGAAAATTTTTGGATGTTTTTCCATTCTCCATTAAAACCTATGGGAATCATTACAGTGAAAGGCAGCCCACGGCTAGGGGGATGGAGTGTCTCCTGTGCTCCGAAGGACCGAAGCAATAAAACGGTCTCCAATAATCCGGCGTTTTAAGGGTTAAGTAACCCTGAAGGGTAACTTAACCCTTAAAACGTTGGATTTCAGGAGAAAATTGGAATCCACTGCTGGGCGCATTTTTGGCACTCCCGGGAAAGGCAGCCCGTCCCTGCGGGCGTGAGGGCCCTTCTGCGACGCCCACGACCGAAGGAATGCGACGGTCTGCAAAATTCTGTCATGTTCTGGGTTGAGTAATCCTGAAAGGTTTTCTTTCTGAGAGGTATACTGTCGATAGGGAAAATTTTTGGAAGTCTATCCGTTCTCCATTATAGCCTATGGGATTCATTGGAATGGGTTAGGGTTAGAGTTCAGGACACACTTATGTTCGGGTGAAAATTGGGGTTTGGTTTAGGGTTGGTTAAGATGTATTTTTGATATCACACTGAATGGTATACTCTTGATGGGGAAAATTTTTGGATGTTTTTCCATTCTCCATTAAAACCTATGGGAATCATTACAGTGAAAGGCAGCCCACGGCTAGGGGGATGGAGTGTCTCCTGTGCTCCGAAGGACCGAAGCAATAAAACGGTCTCCAATAATCCGGCGTTTTAAGGGTTAAGTAACCCTGAAGGGTAACTTAACCCTTAAAACGTTGGATTTCAGGAGAAAATTGGAATCCACTGCTGGGCGCATTTTTGGCACTCCCGGGAAAGGCAGCCCGTCCCTGCGGGCGTGAGGGCCCTTCTGCGACGCCCACGACCGAAGGAATGCGACGGTCTGCAAAATTCTGTCATGTTCTGGGTTGAGTAATCCTGAAAGGCTATCTTCCTGAGAGGTATACTGTCGATCGGGAAAATTTTTGGAAGTCTTTCCGTTCTCCATTATAGCCTATGGGATTCATTGGAATGGGTTAGGGTTAGGGTTAGAGTTCAGGACACACTTATGTTCGGGTGAAAATTGGGGTTTGGTTTAGGGTTGGGTAACATGTATTTTTGATATCACACTGAATGGTATACTCTTGATGGGGAAAATTTTTGGATGTTTTTCCATTCTCCATTAAAACCTATGGGAATCATTACAGTGAAAGGCAGCCCACGGCTAGGGGGATGGCGTGTCTCCTGTGCTCCGAAGGACCGAAGCAATAAAACGGTCTCCAATAATCCGGCGTTTTAAGGGTTAAGTAACCCTGAAGGGTAACTTAACCCTTAAAACGTTGGATTTCAGGAGAAAATTGGAATCCACTGCTGGGCGCATTTTTGGCACTCCCGGGAAAGGCAGCCCGTCCCTGCGGGCGTGAGGGCCCTTCGGCGACGCCCACGACCGAAGGAATGCGACGGTCTGCAAAATTCTGTCATGTTCTGGGTTGAGTAATCCTGAAAGGTTATCTTCCTGAGAGGTATACTGTCGATAGGGAAAATTTTTGGAAGTCTATCCGTTCTCCATTATAGCCTATGGGATTCATTGGAATGGGTTAGGGTTAGGGTTAGAGTTCAGGACACACTTATGTTCGGGTGAAAATTGGGGTTTGGTTTAGGGTTGGGTAAGATGTATTTTTGATATCACACTGAATGGTATACTCTTGATGGGGAAAATTTTTGGATGTTTTTCCATTCTCCATTAAAACCTATGGGAATCATTACAGTGAAAGGCAGCCCACAGCTAGGGGGATGGAGTGTCTCCTGTGCTCCGAAGGACCGAAGCAATAAAACGGTCTCCAATAATCCGGCGTTTTAAGGGTTAAGTAACCCTGAAGGGTAACTTAACCCTTAAAACGTTGGATTTCAGGAGAAAATTGGAAACCACTGCTGGGCGCATTTTTGGCACTCCCGGGAAAGGCAGCCCGTCCCTGCGGGCGTGAGGGCCCTTCGGCGACGCCCACGACCGAAGGAATGCGACGGTCTGCAAAATTCTGTCATGTTCTGGGTTGAGTAATCCTGAAAGGTTATTTTCCTGAGAGGTATACTGTCGATAGGGAAAATTTTTGGAAGTCTATCCGTTCTCCATTATAGCCTATGGGATTCATTGGAATGGGTTAGGGTTAGGGTTAGAGTTCAGGACACACTTATGTTCGGGTGAAAATTGGGGTTTGGTTTAGGGTTGGGTAAGATGTATTTTTGATATCACACTGAATGGTATACTCTTGATGGGGAAAATTTTTGGATGTTTTTCCATTCTCCATTAAAACCTATGGGAATCATTACAGTGAAAGGCAGCCCACGGCTAGGGGGATGGAGTGTCTCCTGTGCTCCGAAGGACCGAAGCAATAAAACGGTCTCCAATAATCCGGCGTTTTAAGGGTTAAGTAACCCTGAAGGGTAACTTAACCCTTAAAACGTTGGATTTCAGGAGAAAATTGGAAACCACTGCTGGGCAAATTTTTGGCACTCCCGGGAAAGGCAGCCCGTCCCTGCGGGCGTGAGGGCCCTTCTGCGACGCCCACGACCGAAGGAATGCGACGGTCTGCAAAATTCTGTCATGTTCTGGGTTGAGTAATCCTGAAAGGTTATCTTCCTGAGAGGTATACTGTCGATCGGGAAAATTTTTGGAAGTCTTTCCGTTCTCCATTATAGCCTATGGGATTCATTGGAATGGGTTAGGGTTAGGGTTAGAGTTCAGGACACACTTATGTTCGGGTGAAAATTGGGGTTTGGTTTAGGGTTGGGTAAGATGTATTTTTGATATCACACTGAATGGTATACTCTTGATGGGGAAAATTTTTGGATGTTTTTCCATTCTCCATTAAAACCTATGGGAATCATTACAGTGAAAGGCAGCCCACGGCTAGGGGGATGGAGTGTCTCCTGTGCTCCGAAGGACCGAAGCAATAAAACGGTCTCCAATAATCCGGCGTTTTAAGGGTTAAGTAACCCTAAAGGGTAATTTAACCCTTAAAATGTTGGATTTCAGGAGAAAATTGGAAACCACTGCTGGGCGCATTTTTGGCACTCCCAGGAAAGGCAGCCCGTCCCTGCGGGCGTGAGGGCCCTTCTGCGACGCCCACGACCGAAGGAATGCGACGGTCTGCAAAATTCTGTCATGTTCTGGGTTGAGTAATCCTGAAAGGTTATCTTCCTGAGAGGTATACTGTCGATAGGGAAAATTTTTGGAAGTCTTTCCATTCTCCATTATAGCCTATGGGATTCATTGGAATGGGTTAGGGTTTGAGTTCAGGACACACTTATGTTCGGGTGAAAATTGGGGTTTGGTTTAGGGTTGGTTAAGATGTATTTTTGATATCACACTGAATGGTATACTCTTGATGGGGAAAATTTTTGGATGTTTTTCCATTCTCCATTAAAACCTATGGGAATCATTACAGTGAAAGGCAGCCCACGGCTAGGGGGATGGCGTGTCTCCTGTGCTCCGAAGGACCGAAGCAATAAAACGGTCTCCAATAATCCGGCGTTTTAAGGGTTAAGTAACCCTGAAGGGTAACTTAACCCTTAAAACGTTGGATTTCAGGAGAAAATTGGAATCCACTGCTGGGCGCATTTTTGGCACTCCCGGGAAAGGCAGCCCATCCCTGCGGGCGTGAGGGCCCTTCGGCGACGCCCACGACCGAAGGAATGCGACGGTCTGCAAAATTCTGTCATGTTCTGGGTTGAGTAATCCTGAAAGGTTATCTTCCTGAGAGGTATACTGTCGATAGGGAAAATTTTTGGAAGTCTATCCGTTCTCCATTATAGCCTATGGGATTCATTGGAATGGGTTAGGGTTAGGGTTAGAGTTCAGGACACACTTATGTTCGGGTGAAAATTGGGGTTTGGTTTAGGGTTGGGTAAGATGTATTTTTGATATCACACTGAATGGTATACTCTTGATGGGGAAAATTTTTGGATGTTTTTCCATTCTCCATTAAAACCTATGGGAATCATTACAGTGAAAGGCAGCCCACAGCTAGGGGGATGGAGTGTCTCCTGTGCTCCGAAGGACCGAAGCAATAAAACGGTCTCCAATAATCCGGCGTTTTAAGGGTTAAGTAACCCTGAAGGGTAACTTAACCCTTAAAACGTTGGATTTCAGGAGAAAATTGGAAACCACTGCTGGGCGCATTTTTGGCACTCCCGGGAAAGGCAGCCCGTCCCTGCGGGCGTGAGGGCCCTTCTGCGACGCCCACGACCGAAGGAATGCGACGGTCTGCAAAATTCTGTCATGTTCTGGGTTGAGTAATCCTGAAAGGCTATCTTCCTGAGAGGTATACTGTCGATCGGGAAAATTTTTGGAAGTCTTTCCGTTCTCCATTATAGCCTATGGGATTCATTGGAATGGGTTAGGGTTAGGGTTAGAGTTCAGGACACACTTATGTTCGGGTGAAAATTGGGGTTTGGTTTAGGGTTGGGTAAGATGTATTTTTGATATCACACTGAATGGTATACTCTTGATGGGGAAAATTTTTGGATGTTTTTCCATTCTCCATTAAAACCTATGGGAATCATTACAGTGAAAGGCAGCCCACGGCTAGGGGGATGGAGTGTCTCCTGTGCTCCGAAGGACCGAAGCAATAAAACGGTCTCCAATAATCCGGCGTTTTAAGGGTGAAGTAACCCTGAAGGGTAACTTAACCCTTAAAACGTTGGATTTCAGGAGAAAATTGGAATCCACTGCTGGGCGCATTTTTGGCACTCCCGGGAAAGGCAGCCCGTCCCTGCGGGCGTGAGGGCCCTTCTGCGACGCCCACGACCGAAGGAATGTGACGGTCTGCAAAATTCTGTCATGTTCTGGGTTGAGTAATCCTGAAAGGTTTTCTTTCTAAGAGGTATACTGTCGATAGGGAAAATTTTTGGAAGTCTATCCATTCTCCATTATAGCCTATGGGATTCATTGGAATGGGTTAGGGTTAGGGTTAGAGTTCAGGACACACTTATGTTCGGGTGAAAATTGGGGTTTGGTTTAGGGTTGGGTAAGATGTATTTTTGATATCACACTGAATGGTATACTCTTGGTGGGGAAAATTTTTGGATGTTTTTCCATTCTCCATTAAAACCTATGGGAATCATTACAGTGAAAGGCATCCCACGGCTAGGGGGATGGAGTGTCTCCTGTGCTCCGAAGGACCGAAGCAATAAAACGGTCTCCAATAATCCGGCGTTTTAAGGGTTAAGTAACCCTGAAGGGTAACTTAACCCTTAAAACGTTGGATTTCAGGAGAAAATTGGAATCCACTGCTGGGCGCATTTTTGGCACTCCCGGGAAAGGCAGCCCGTCCCTGCGGGCGTGAGGGCCCTTCTGCGACGCCCACGACCGAAGGAATGCGACGGTCTGCAAAATTCTGTCATGTTCTGGGTTGAGTAATCCTGAAAGGTTATTTTCCTGAGAGGTATACTGTCGATAGGGAAGAATTTGGGAAGTCTTTCCGTTCTCCATTATAGCCTATGGGATTCATTGGAATGGGTTAGGGTTAGAGTTCAGGACACACTTATGTTCGGGTGAAAATTGGGGTTTGGTTTAGGGTTGGGTAAGATGTATTTTTGATATCACACTGAATGGTATACTCTTGATGGGGAAAATTTTTGGATGTTTTTCCATTCTCCATTAAAACCTATGGGAATCATTACAGTGAAAGGCAGCCCACGGCTAGGGGGATGGAGTGTCTCCTGTGCTCCGAAGGACCGAAGCAATAAAACGGTCTCCAATAATCCGGCGTTTTAAGGGTTAAGTAACCCTGAAGGGTAACTTAACCCTTAAAACGTTGGATTTCAGGAGAAAATTGGAATCCACTGCTGGGCGCATTTTTGGCACTCCCGGGAAAGGCAGCCCGTCCCTGCGGGCGTGAGGGCCCTTCTGCGACGCCCACGACCGAAGGAATGCGACGGTCTGCAAAATTCTGTCATGTTCTGGGTTGAGTAATCCTGAAAGGTTTTCTTTCTGAGAGGTATACTGTCGATAGGGAAAATTTTTGGAAGTCTTTCCGTTCTCCATTATAGCCTATGGGATTCATTGGAATGGGTTAGGGTTAGGGTTAGAGTTCAGGACACACTTATGTTCGGGTGAAAATTGGGGTTTGGTTTAGGGTTGGGTAAGATGTATTTTTGATATCACACTGAATGGTATACTCTTGATGGGGAAAATTTTTGGATGTTTTTCCATTCTCCATTAAAACCTATGGGAATCATTACAGTGAAAGGCATCCCACGGCTAGGGCGATGGAGTGTCTCCTGTGCTCCGAAGGACCGAAGCAATAAAACGGTCTCCAATAATCCGGCGTTTTAAGGGTTAAGTAAACCTGAAGGGTAACTTAACCCTTAAAACGTTGGATTTCAGGAGAAAATTGGAATCCACTGCTGGGCGCATTTTTGGCACTCCCGGGAAAGGCAGCCCGTCCCTGCGGGCGTGAGGGCCCTTCTGCGACGCCCACGACCGAAGGAATGCGACGGTCTGCAAAATTCTGTCATGTTCTGGGTTGAGTAATCCTGAAAGGTTATCTTCCTGAGAGGTATACTGTCGATCGGGAAAATTTTTGGAAGTCTTTCCGTTCTCCATTATAGCCTATGGGATTCATTGGAATGGGTTAGGGTTAGGGTTAGAGTTCAGGACACACTTATGTTCGGGTGAAAATTGGGGTTTGGTTTAGGGTTGGGTAAGATGTATTTTTGATATCACACTGAATGGTATACTCTTGATGGGGAAAATTTTTGGATGTTTTTCCATTCTCCATTAAAACCTATGGGAATCATTACAGTGAAAGGCAGCCCACGGCTAGGGGGATGGAGTGTCTCCTGTGCTCCGAAGGACCGAAGCAATAAAACGGTCTCCAATAATCCGGCGTTTTAAGGGTTAAGTAACCCTGAAGGGTAACTTAACCCTTAAAACGTTGGATTTCAGGAGAAAATTGGAATCCACTGCTGGGCGCATTTTTGGCACTCCCGGGAAAGGCAGCCCGTCCCTGCGGGCGTGAGGGCCCTTCTGCGACGCCCACGACCGAAGGAATGCGACGGTCTGCAAAATTCTGTCATGTTCTGGGTTGAGTAATCCTGAAAGGTTTTCTTTCTGAGAGGTATACTGTCGATAGGGAAAATTTTTGGAAGTCTTTCCGTTCTCCATTATAGCCTATGGGATTCATTGGAATGGGTTAGGGTTAGGGTTAGAGTTCAGGACACACTTATGTTCGGGTGAAAATTGGGGTTTGGTTTAGGGTTGGGTAAGATGTATTTTTGATATCACACTGAATGGTATACTCTTGGTGGGGAAAATTTTTGGATGTTTTTCCATTCTCCATTAAAACCTATGGGAATCATTACAGTGAAAGGCAGCCCACGGCTAGGGGGATGGAGTGTCTCCTGTGCTCCGAAGGACCGAAGCAATAAAACGGTCTCCAATAATCCGGCGTTTTAAGGGTTAAGTAACCCTGAAGGGTAACTTAACCCTTAAAACGTTGGATTTCAGGAGAAAATTGGAATCCACTGCTGGGCGCATTTTTGGCACTCCCGGGAAAGGCAGCCCGTCCCTGCGGGCGTGAGGGCCCTTCTGCGACGCCCACGACCGAAGGAATGCGACGGTCTGCAAAATTCTGTCATGTTCTGGGTTGAGTAATCCTGAAAGGTTATCTTCCTGAGAGGTATACTGTCGATAGGGAAAATTTTTGGAAGTCTTTCCGTTCTCCATTATAGCCTATGGGATTCATTGGAATGGGTTAGGGTTAGAGTTCAGGACACACTTATGTTCGGGTGAAAATTGGGGTTTGGTTTAGGGTTGGTTAAGATGTATTTTTGATATCACACTGAATGGTATACTCTTGATGGGGAAAATTTTTGGATGTTTTTCCATTCTCCATTAAAACCTATGGGAATCATTACAGTGAAAGGCAGCCCACGGCTAGGGGGATGGAGTGTCTCCTGTGCTCCGAAGGACCGAAGCAATAAAACGGTCTCCAATAATCCGGCGTTTTAAGGGTTAAGTAACCCTGAAGGGTAACTTAACCCTTAAAACGTTGGATTTCAGGAGAAAATTGGAATCCACTGCTGGGCGCATTTTTGGCACTCCCGGGAAAGGCAGCCCGTCCCTGCGGGCGTGAGGGCCCTTCGGCGACGCCCACGACCGAAGGAATGCGACGGTCTGCAAAATTCTGTCATGTTCTGGGTTGAGTAATCATGAAAGGTTATCTTCCTGAGAGGTATACTGTCGATAGGGAAAATTTTTGGAAGTCTATCCGTTCTCCATTATAGCCTATGGGATTCATTGGAATGGGTTAGGGTTAGGGTTAGAGTTCAAGACACACTTATGTTCGGGTGAAAATTGGGGTTTGGTTTAGGGTTGGGTAAGATGTATTTTTGATATCACACTGAATGGTATACTCTTGATGGGGAAAATTTTTGGATGTTTTTCCATTCTCCATTAAAACCTATGGGAATCATTACAGTGAAAGGCAGCCCACGGCTAGGGGGATGGAGTGTCTCCTGTGCTCCGAAGGACCGAAGCAATAAAACGGTCTCCAATAATCCGGCGTTTTAAGGGTTAAGTAACCCTGAAGGGTAACTTAACCCTTAAAACGTTGGATTTCAGGAGAAAATTGGAATCCACTGCTGGGCGCATTTTTGGCACTCCCGGGAAAGGCAGCCCGTCCCTGCGGGCGTGAGGGCCCTTCTGCGACGCCCACGACCGAAGGAATGCGACGGTCTGCAAAATTCTGTCATGTTCTGGGTTGAGTAATCCTGAAAGGCTATCTTCCTGAGAGGTATACTGTCGATCGGGAAAATTTTTGGAAGTCTTTCCGTTCTCCATTATAGCCTATGGGATTCATTGGAATGGGTTAGGGTTAGGGTTAGAGTTCAGGACACACTTATGTTCGGGTGAAAATTGGGGTTTGGTTTAGGGTTGGGTAAGATGTATTTTTGATATCACACTGAATGGTATACTCTTGATGGGGAAAATTTTTGGATGTTTTTCCATTCTCCATTAAAACCTATGGGAATCATTACAGTGAAAGGCAGCCCACGGCTAGGGGGATGGAGTGTCTCCTGTGCTCCGAAGGACCGAAGCAATAAAACGGTCTCCAATAATCCGGCGTTTTAAGGGTTAAGTAACCCTGAAGGGTAACTTAACCCTTAAAACGTTGGATTTCAGGAGAAAATTGGAATCCACTGCTGGGCGCATTTTTGGCACTCCCGGGAAAGGCAGCCCGTCCCTGCGGGCGTGAGGGCCCTTCTGCGACGCCCACGACCGAAGGAATGCGACGGTCTGCAAAATTCTGTCATGTTCTGGGTTGAGTAATCCTGAAAGGCTATCTTCCTGAGAGGTATACTGTCGATCGGGAAAATTTTTGGAAGTCTTTCCGTTCTCCATTATAGCCTATGGGATTCATTGGAATGGGTTAGGGTTAGGGTTAGAGTTCAGGACACACTTATGTTCGGGTGAAAATTGGGGTTTGGTTTAGGGTTGGGTAACATGTATTTTTGATATCACACTGAATGGTATACTCTTGATGGGGAAAATTTTTGGATGTTTTTCCATTCTCCATTAAAACCTATGGGAATCATTACAGTGAAAGGCAGCCCACGGCTAGGGGGATGGAGTGTCTCCTGTGCTCCGAAGGACCGAAGCAATAAAACGGTCTCCAATAATCCGGCGTTTTAAGGGTTAAGTAACCCTGAAGGGTAACTTAACCCTTAAAACGTTGGATTTCAGGAGAAAATTGGAATCCACTGCTGGGCGCATTTTTGGCACTCCCGGGAAAGGCAGCCCGTCCCTGCGGGCGTGAGGGCCCTTCGGCGACGCCCACGACCGAAGGAATGCGACGGTCTGCAAAATTCTGTCATGTTCTGGGTTGAGTAATCCTGAAAGGTTATCTTCCTGAGAGGTATACTGTCGATAGGGAAAATTTTTGGAAGTCTATCCGTTCTCCATTATAGCCTATGGGATTCATTGGAATGGGTTAGGGTTAGGGTTAGAGTTCAGGACACACTTATGTTCGGGTGAAAATTGGGGTTTGGTTTAGGGTTGGGTAAGATGTATTTTTGATATCACACTGAATGGTATACTCTTGATGGGGAAAATTTTTGGATGTTTTTCCATTCTCCATTAAAACCTATGGGAATCATTACAGTGAAAGGCAGCCCACGGCTAGGGGGATGGAGTGTCTCCTGTGCTCCGAAGGACCGAAGCAATAAAACGGTCTCCAATAATCCGGCGTTTTAAGGGTTAAGTAACCCTGAAGGGTAACTTAACCCTTAAAACGTTGGATTTCAGGAGAAAATTGGAAACCACTGCTGGGTAAATTTTTGGCACTCCCGGGAAAGGCAGCCCGTCCCTGCGGGCGTGAGGGCCCTTCTGCGACGCCCACGACCGAAGGAATGCGACGGTCTGCAAAATTCTGTCATGTTCTGGGTTGAGTAATCCTGAAAGGTTATCTTCCTGAGAGGTATACTGTCGATCGGGAAAAATTTTGGAAGTCTTTCCGTTCTCCATTATAGCCTATGGGATTCATTGGAATGGGTTAGGGTTAGGGTTAGAGTTCAGGACACACTTATGTTCGGGTGAAAATTGGGGTTTGGTTTAGGGTTGGGTAAGATGTATTTTTGATATCACACTGAATGGTATACTCTTGATGGGGAAAATTTTTGGATGTTTTTCCATTCTCCATTAAAACCTATGGGAATCATTACAGTGAAAGGCAGCCCACGGCTAGGGGGATGGAGTGTCTCCTGTGCTCCGAAGGACCGAAGCAATAAAACGGTCTCCAATAATCCGGCGTTTTAAGGGTTAAGTAACCCTGAAGGGTAATTTAACCCTTAAAATGTTGGATTTCAGGAGAAAATTGGAAACCACTGCTGGGCGCATTTTTGGCACTCCCAGGAAAGGCAGCCCGTCCCTGCGGGCGTGAGGGCCCTTCTGCGACGCCCACGACCGAAGGAATGCGACGGTCTGCAAAATTCTGTCATGTTCTGGGTTGAGTAATCCTGAAAGGTTATCTTCCTGAGAGGTATACTGTCGATAGGGAAAATTTTTGGAAGTCTTTCCATTCTCCATTATAGCCTATGGGATTCATTGGAATGGGTTAGGGTTAGAGTTCAGGACACACTTATGTTCGGGTGAAAATTGGGGTTTGGTTTAGGGTTGGTTAAGATGTATTTTTGATATCACACTGAATGGTATACTCTTGATGGGGAAAATTTTTGGATGTTTTTCCATTCTCCATTAAAACCTATGGGAATCATTACAGTGAAAGGCAGCCCACGGCTAGGGGGATGGCGTGTCTCCTGTGCTCCGAAGGACCGAAGCAATAAAACGGTCTCCAATAATCCGGCGTTTTAAGGGTTAAGTAACCCTGAAGGGTAACTTAACCCTTAAAACGTTGGATTTCAGGAGAAAATTGGAATCCACTGCTGGGCGCATTTTTGGCACTCCCGGGAAAGGCAGCCCGTCCCTGCGGGCGTGAGGGCCCTTCGGCGACGCCCACGACCGAAGGAATGCGACGGTCTGCAAAATTCTGTCATGTTCTGGGTTGAGTAATCCTGAAAGGTTATCTTCCTGAGAGGTATACTGTCGATAGGGAAAATTTTTGGAAGTCTATCCGTTCTCCATTATAGCCTATGGGATTCATTGGAATGGGTTAGGGTTAGGGTTAGAGTTCAGGACACACTTATGTTCGGGTGAAAATTGGGGTTTGGTTTAGGGTTGGGTAAGATGTATTTTTGATATCACACTGAATGGTATACTCTTGATGGGGAAAATTTTTGGATGTTTTTCCATTCTCCATTAAAACCTATGGGAATCATTACAGTGAAAGGCAGCCCACAGCTAGGGGGATGGAGTGTCTCCTGTGCTCCGAAGGACCGAAGCAATAAAACGGTCTCCAATAATCCGGCGTTTTAAGGGTTAAGTAACCCTGAAGGGTAACTTAACCCTTAAAACGTTGGATTTCAGGAGAAAATTGGAAACCACTGCTGGGCGCATTTTTGGCACTCCCGGGAAAGGCAGCCCGTCCCTGCGGGCGTGAGGGCCCTTCGGCGACGCCCACGACCGAAGGAATGCGACGGTCTGCAAAATTCTGTCATGTTCTGGGTTGAGTAATCCTGAAAGGTTATCTTCCTGAGAGGTATACTGTCGATAGGGAAAATTTTTGGAAGTCTATCCGTTCTCCATTATAGCCTATGGGATTCATTGGAATGGGTTAGGGTTAGGGTTAGAGTTCAGGACACACTTATGTTCGGGTGAAAATTGGGGTTTGGTTTAGGGTTGGGTAAGATGTATTTTTGATATCACACTGAATGGTATACTCTTGATGGGGAAAATTTTTGGATGTTTTTCCATTCTCCATTAAAACCTATGGGAATCATTACAGTGAAAGGCAGCCCACGGCTAGGGGGATGGAGTGTCTCCTGTGCTCCGAAGGACCGAAGCAATAAAACGGTCTCCAATAATCCGGCGTTTTAAGGGTTAAGTAACCCTAAAGGGTAATTTAACCCTTAAAATGTTGGATTTCAGGAGAAAATTGGAAACCACTGCTGGGCGCATTTTTGGCACTCCCAGGAAAGGCAGCCCGTCCCTGCGGGCGTGAGGGCCCTTCTGCGACGCCCACGACCGAAGGAATGCGACGGTCTGCAAAATTCTGTCATGTTCTGGGTTGAGTAATCCTGAAAGGTTATCTTCCTGAGAGGTATACTGTCGATAGGGAAAATTTTTGGAAGTCTTTCCATTCTCCATTATAGCCTATGGGATTCATTGGAATGGGTTAGGGTTAGAGTTCAGGACACACTTATGTTCGGGTGAAAATTGGGGTTTGGTTTAGGGTTGGTTAAGATGTATTTTTGATATCACACTGAATGGTATACTCTTGATGGGGAAAATTTTTGGATGTTTTTCCATTCTCCATTAAAACCTATGGGAATCATTACAGTGAAAGGCAGCCCACGGCTAGGGGGATGGCGTGTCTCCTGTGCTCCGAAGGACCGAAGCAATAAAACGGTCTCCAATAATCCGGCGTTTTAAGGGTTAAGTAACCCTGAAGGGTAACTTAACCCTTAAAACGTTGGATTTCAGGAGAAAATTGGAATCCACTGCTGGGCGCATTTTTGGCACTCCCGGGAAAGGCAGCCCATCCCTGCGGGCGTGAGGGCCCTTCGGCGACGCCCACGACCGAAGGAATGCGACGGTCTGCAAAATTCTGTCATGTTCTGGGTTGAGTAATCCTGAAAGGTTATCTTCCTGAGAGGTATACTGTCGATAGGGAAAATTTTTGGAAGTCTATCCGTTCTCCATTATAGCCTATGGGATTCATTGGAATGGGTTAGGGTTAGGGTTAGAGTTCAGGACACACTTATGTTCGGGTGAAAATTGGGGTTTGGTTTAGGGTTGGGTAAGATGTATTTTTGATATCACACTGAATGGTATACTCTTGATGGGGAAAATTTTTGGATGTTTTTCCATTCTCCATTAAAACCTATGGGAATCATTACAGTGAAAGGCAGCCCACGGCTAGGGGGATGGAGTGTCTCCTGTGCTCCGAAGGACCGAAGCAATAAAACGGTCTCCAATAATCCGGCGTTTTAAGGGTTAAGTAACCCTGAAGGGTAACTTAACCCTTAAAACGTTGGATTTCAGGAGAAAATTGGAATCCACTGCTGGGCGCATTTTTGGCACTCCCGGGAAAGGCAGCCCGTCCCTGCGGGCGTGAGGGCCCTTCTGCGACGCCCACGACCGAAGGAATGCGACGGTCTGCAAAATTCTGTCATGTTCTGGGTTGAGTAATCCTGAAAGGTTTTCTTTCTGAGAGGTATACTGTCGATAGGGAAAATTTTTGGAAGTCTATCCGTTCTCCATTATAGCCTATGGGATTCATTGGAATGGGTTAGGGTTAGGGTTAGAGTTCAGGACACACTTATGTTCGGGTGAAAATTGGGGTTTGGTTTAGGGTTGGGTAAGATGTATTTTTGATATCACACTGAATGGTATACTCTTGATGGGGAAAATTTTTGGATGTTTTTCCATTCTCCATTAAAACCTATGGGAATCATTACAGTGAAAGGCATCCCACGGCTAGGGCGATGGAGTGTCTCCTGTGCTCCGAAGGACCGAAGCAATAAAACGGTCTCCAATAATCCGGCGTTTTAAGGGTTAAGTAAACCTGAAGGGTAACTTAACCCTTAAAACGTTGGATTTCAGGAGAAAATTGGAATCCACTGCTGGGCGCATTTTTGGCACTCCCGGGAAAGGCAGCCCGTCCCTGCGGGCGTGAGGGCCCTTCTGCGACGCCCACGACCGAAGGAATGCGACGGTCTGCAAAATTCTGTCATGTTCTGGGTTGAGTAATCCTGAAAGGTTATTTTCCTGAGAGGTATACTGTCGATAGGGAAAAATTTGGGAAGTCTTTCCGTTCTCCATTATAGCCTATGGGATTCATTGGAATGGGTTAGGGTTAGAGTTCAGGACACACTTATGTTCGGGTGAAAATTGGGGTTTGGTTTAGGGTTGGGTAAGATGTATTTTTGATATCACACTGAATGGTATACTCTTGATGGGGAAAATTTTTGGATGTTTTTCCATTCTCCATTAAAACCTATGGGAATCATTACAGTGAAAGGCAGCCCACGGCTAGGGGGATGGAGTGTCTCCTGTGCTCCGAAGGACCGAAGCAATAAAACGGTCTCCAATAATCCGGCGTTTTACGGGTTAAGTAACCCTGAAGGGTAACTTAACCCTTAAAACGTTGGATTTCAGGAGAAAATTGGAATCCACTGCTGGGCGCATTTTTGGCACTCCCGGGAAAGGCAGCCCGTCCCTGCGGGCGTGAGGGCCCTTCTGCGACGCCCACGACCGAAGGAATGCGACGGTCTGCAAAATTCTGTCATGTTCTGGGTTGAGTAATCCTGAAAGGTTTTCTTTCTGAGAGGTATACTGTCGATAGGGAAAATTTTTGGAAGTCTATCCGTTCTCCATTATAGCCTATGGGATTCA